>NW_025401068.1:2592554-2601562 GCF_015345945.1 Tribolium madens | reverse complement strand
GTTATTTTTATAAATTAGATTTTGTAGTGAAATTTTAAAGAGTTTTTTTATTAATGACAAAACTGTGTTGGAACTGGCAAAATTGTTTTAATTAGTATAGCTGATTTAATTCAAATATTTTTTATACCGTGTAATTTTTTTAAATGTCTAGTTATCCATTTTTTTCAATTTTCATAAAAAATCTGAGCTTTTCGGGCATACACTCTTGGATGATTCAAATTCAAACGTTACGTTTGATATTTAGACAATCCAAAATATACATTGTAGTTACGTAATATGTTTCATTGATGACGTATGTGTTGTGGATAATTAGAGCAGAAATTTAAAAAATCACACCGTATTACTCTACAAGGCGTAGAACAATCGATTATTTATTTTAGTTTGGAATGTAAAAATAATAAAAATAACAATTGAAGAATAGTATTTTAACAAGAAATTAATTCATTTGTTGTTCTGACATAGACAGAAGTATTAGAGTTGGGGTTGTTTGTAATGAAGAAATTTAAGTCTTTTTTAATTTGATTTTGCATTAATTTCATTTCAAAATACTTCCGTTAGTACTTAATGGTAATAGTTTTTAATAATACTATTCTAGAAATATTTGTATCAATGTAATACCCTCCAACATCGGCATTACCCACCTCTAATACAGAGTGGTTATAAATGATTTTCATCTAGTCAGCTTTGGATTTTTTTTACATGTAACTTTTATTTGTGCCGCTCTACTTTTTTTGAAAGCTCTAGTACTGTCATTAGTGTCACTTATTAATTAATAATAAATTGTTGTTAATTAAATTTTTATTGTTTCAACTAATTTCCAATAATAATAGTTAATAATGTATACTTTGGAAGAAAACAAGTTTATAATTGAAGTCTATTTTCGGAGTGGACGCTTAGCAAACGGCATTTTTTTAATTTTGAGTTAAAACAAGTAGGTACCCCTATTTTCGTAAAGCGGCATTTTTTATTTTACATGGAAAATTCACAGCTAGCTAGACGAAAATCATTTATAACCACTTTGTACATTTATAACCCTTGGTCCATAATGAAAATAATTACTAGGAGAAAAAAACAATTTCACAACCTTTCGACAAAGTAAATAATGATATCTTTTACAGCTAGTAGTGAAAAAAAATATTTAAAAAATTCTGTCAAGAAGAAATTCTGTTTCTGGTATTTCATCTTACTTTGAATTTTTTGGGGCGCATGTTTTGACTGTCTATAGTAACTAATTAGTTTACTACTACTAATTAGTTTAGTTAGTTTAGTTTAAGTATTTCTTGTATTTTAAAACTTTATCTAACGCCGCAGGAGCAATTGGGGAAATATTTATTGAAAATAAACTGTTAATTCTTGCTTATATTCACTAAACTGAGCTGAGCTTTGTTTATAAATGAAAACAACGGCATTAGCCGCACTGGAGACAAATTACAAGTGATTTTAATCGGTGTAAATGTAAAAATAGGAATTTTTTAAAACAACAACTGTTGAACGAAAAGACAGATAGACAGTCGTGGGTCATTATAAGGCTTTCGTTCGTCCTTGTAAGCCCTTGGGTTGTAAAAAGAGCGATGGCAGATAAGCCATTTGAAGGTGATAAATTACTTACCTGCAGATATGCATTCCTAAAGGTACCCATGTTCGAACAAGGCGTTTAATCAATCAATTCCGTAGATTCCATGTCGGTGGCAGTGGTACAAATTACGTATACATTGCTTGAGTAATTATATATTGAGGACACGCCCTTGAATATATCTGTCGTGTGTTTAATTATTTTTGTGCGTTATTTATGGAAGCGTAATAGCGGAAGCTTTATCTCTCCGAAGCATCGGCAAATATGATTTATTAAGCCTCGAATTCTTAACACAATATCGACACGAATTGGATTAGATTAATTGCCGATGCCAAAGACGTAAGATAATTTATGACTTTGCAAAGGCTGAGCCCCACTAACTCGAATAATCATTATAAATTTAACCTCGCCGTAATAAAATAAGTAGCGCAATAAAGGAAGATGTCTTTGAATAAACTTTTCCAAAGCATTGTTGGCAAAGTGAAATTTATATGTAAATTTTCGGAACATAATTGATCGCCAATAAAAACGAATTTATGGAGATATCTTATCGTAGTTCATATTATTCATAGACGGCTGCGGTAGACAGCGACATCTACAGGGTGTGCCTGTGGCTTCACAGCCGATGAAGCAAGAAGACCGGAAGGGCGGTCGAGGACGGAAATGAAGCCCACAGAAAGAGATTGGCTATAAAATACCTTCGACAGAAGTACAGCTCCAAGATAAAACTGTTCTTTCTTAATGCGAGTTTATACCCAACCTAACCTCGGTTTAATAGATCATAAATAATGAACGTTTAAGTATTTTTCAGGTTATGTTTCTTTTATTATTGTTCGCCCTATTCAAAGTCATAAAATACAAAGATCTGTATCGGTGATAGCTTATACATATTTGAGAGGTGGCCCTCTCGCAAACCTTTCCTTTGTATTCGACTAAATCAAGTTTATTTCAATGTAAACTTCCAGTATATGAGTTTAAAAATCGTTTTATATGTATCAGAATATCTAAAACTTTAACAAGAATATAACGTTAAATATTTGATAGACCAACACAATAACGCAACGTTACGTAAACAATAGCGCTTCAGAGTAGTTTTTGCCACGCAAACGGATGCAATGTTTTCAAATTTATAATAAATTTCAACATCAATAATTAGATACTTTGGTTTGATCTACATGTATTAATAAATAATAATGTATCTAATTAATTTTGAAATAATGTTTTAATTAAATTGCAATTTAATGGTGGATGCGCCAGGCAAAATATACAAGGTGATTCACGAGGAATAATGAGCCTGACCAAATTTTCGATGCAACCAACATTACAGTTGTCGCAAAATAACTTGCGAAAATTTGGTCCGGCTCATTATTCCTCGTGAATCACCTTGTAGCTTAAAATAAACCTTTTCTACTGATGTTTAAATGTAATTCTACTTTTGTGATATGTTTAGATGCATGTAATTTTTAATTTGAGATAAGTTTTGAAGTCTTCTAGTTAACGACTGAGTTATTTTATGAGATCATGTGTGTGAATGGCTCTACGTAAGATCTAAGGACGTAATTAAATACGTAATTAACTTTGTCTTTTAAGATTATTTAAGCGTGGGTTATAAAGCTGTAAAATGTTAACGAGCTATCTTGGTTTGGATAAAAGTAGCTAAAAACAGTTTGTAACAATCAGAAAATGAAGTTTTATTTTTGTTATAAAAAATTCAAAATAATTTTGTTTAATAAATTTATTTGTGTTAAACTTTGGTATATTATCAATAATTTGTAGCATTTTAATAAAATATTAATTTTAATAAAATTAGTTTTAATAATATTAGTTTTAATAAAATATTAATTAGAAATCAGAAATTGTTTAAAATGTTTGCGCCAATTAATAATTATTATTCTTTCGAAATTAAATACACTTTTGAAAAATCTCTGTTTATTCTAAATTAAAATAGAAAGTGACAAATCGCTGGTATAAAAGCAGGATTATTTAAAATTCTTCAGTTTCAATCCCCTTACTTTAATATCATTTAGCAAAAATGAAAGATATAATTAGATTAAACGCACTGTGAACACCCTCTACGTGATGTTCTTACTTAATAAGTAAGCTCGTTAATATCTTTACGTAGCTTAGAAATAATAATTTAGTCGACGATTTTTTAAGGAGCAGTTTTTGTGTTTATTGTGATTTCTGCTTGTCCAAAAATTAAATGTTACATTTATTTAATTTCCACATTCTTACATTATTAGTATTTGCTCTGTGGATTTTTCTTTTTCGATTTATCTTGAATAAAGTTTAAATAATAAAATTCTGGCTTTTATTTATATTATATACAAGGTGATTTTTTTAAAACGGCAAGCGCTGTAGCATGGAAATTGAACAGTTTACATAAATTCCTTCTACTGTTGTTGCAAATTGCATACTTTATGACCAACTCCGATTTTAAAATAGTTTATTATAAACGCACGACGGGTTTAAGAGCACGACGCGTCAGCGGAGTGCTTTTAACATCGTAAGTGTTTTAAAGGCGCTTATAAACGAGTATTATACGGAATTTTTTATTATACCTGCCCATTTACGATCTTTTATGAGCATTGAAAAAATGTGAATTTACACAATAAAATTCAAAGGTTGTTTGTGAATCGTTTTCGTAGAGACGGTTACTAGTTTACGTTGTTAAGCACATTTTTCCACGTTGTAATTGGACCAGACATTTCACTATTTCTTGTTACCTAAACAACTTTAAAATTTCAGCTTTCTATAAAGGCCAAATTACGCACGCAGCGTGTTTTAATTTAGGATTATGATGCAGGTATAATAAAAAATAAATTAAATGGCTTTTAATATAGTAGAAAAATACCAAAGACGTTTTCTAAATGTCATAGTATATTTTGGGCTATATGCACCTTTCTAATTTCAAATTGAAACCCATATTTGTTTCTTCAGAATGTAGAAGGTATAAGTTTTCTTGGTACAGACATGTGCAATATGTTTTACTTTTACTAGAAATTGTTGTTTAAAAAAATAATAAAAGTCAATAAAATCAAATCAAATCAAATCAAAATCAAAATCAAAATCAAATAAGACAATGCCACTATTGTAATGTTAAAAAGCAGCAAATGAAAGAAACTATTGCCAGTGTTTTTTCTAATTTAAAAAAAAATCAGAAAAACATCTAATTTAGTGTAATTTATTTATTTTATTACTTAAGTTCATTGTTAATATGTTGATGTCAATTTTTTACCACGCAACTAGATTGTATTGATTATTATTATTTTTTTTCAACTTTGATAATTTTTTTAAACAATAATTTTTAGTAAAAGTGGAACATATTGCACATGTACCAACACAAATTATAAAAAAAAATTGGTTTCTATTTAAAATTAGAAAGTTGAATGTAGTTGAAAATACAGGATGCGCCAGAACTCGCGCCCCAGAGAAAATTTTCAAGTAAGGTAAGATACCAGGAACACGGAAAAAATGTTAAAAAAATTCTATCTGTCAAAAAAATTTGACATTTATTTTTTGACATTTGACATTTTTTATGTGTACCTAATGATACTGATGATCTTGTATGTTTTTTTTTTACAATTATTTAGTAAAGGTACAAAAATGTTGCCAATAAAAGCCACAAATTACATTGAGCAGAGTTAGAATTTAGGATACAGCTTCCTTGTTTCCTCTTTTAATAGCCTGTAGCAAAAAAACTTGGAAAATTATTTTTCCAACAGAAATAAATAGAGTCAAAGTGCAAAATTTAAACCTAAATTTTTATAGATATTTTTTTTTAACATTTTTTCAATGTTCCTGGGTTCTTATCTTATATGGCATTTTTCTCTGGGGCGCGAGTACTGGCGCATCTTGTATATGTAAGCTCTCAAAGCCTCTGGCACATTTCTCCTCTAGGATGTACTATATTCTGTTCCAAATTTTTTTGCTACAGGCTATTAGAAAATTTAACAAGAAATTGTGACTGTTTAATGTTATTTGTGGCTTTTATTGGCAAAATCTTTACTAAATAATTATAAAAAAACATATACAAGATTATCAGTATTATTATAGAGTCATAAAAAATGTCAAATGTCAAAAAATAAATGTCAACATTTTTTTACAAATAGAATTTTTCTAACATTGCTCCATGTTCCTGGTATCTTATCTTACTTGAAATTTTTGTCTGGGGCGCGAGTATTGACACACCCTGTATAACAGTATTAAAGACTTAGATATGGACATCTTTCAAAAATTTCACTCTAAATCAGTAAAAGTCATATCTACTTCTCCTTATAATTTCTTGTATTTGCTTTTGTAATTAATTTTTCTTTTCTTTATGTATTATTATTTTTTTTTTCAAGGTACTTTAACTTACTCGTCTATTTCTCTTGTCCTCTATGGACTTTGTAGTCTGTTGGAAATAAATTATATCATTATTATTAAAACTAGATTTAATGAAACACTAATAGTTATTTATTATAAATACAAGACGATAATTATCTTCGAGTGAAAAGGTTTTTTCACAATCTTTATCGTCGTGTATAATATTTCGTTTTATTTTGTACTCAACTACCAGAATTTCTTGTACAAAATAAAGAATATAACCAGTAGATAAAATTTATTTTATCTACTGAAATTAGTTGTTCAAAGCACTCTTTAACATTGAGTACAAAATAAACATATTTCATTGATACGTTTATATTATACTCTGTATACTATGACATTCAGAAAAATTCTAAAATTGATAGCATATATTATATTAAAAGCCATGAAATCTAGTTCTTCTTATTTTTGAAATCGAGCCATAAATAAAAATTCTATTGTGTATGCTGTTTTTTTAAAAATCATCTGTATCAACCTTGTCATGATTTTGTGGTGACTAGACTTTTTAAGATTAAAAAATTCCAATTTGTTAGTGGAGAAATTTTTTGTTGTTTTTACTTTTTGTCAACGTATTATTGTTTATTTTAACTTTAATAATACCTACCTATGTATTTATGTATGAACTACGAATATTTTAGAAATACATTATAATACTGAGTGATTGTCAATGACTGATTTTTGTTGGCACGTTATGGCTACAAATTTTAAATTTTAATTTGGCAACATTGATTATTAAATTCAAATATCACAATTGTCATTTAAAATCAAATGTTATTCGTTTTTAAGAGGCGGCCGCTGGCATAGTCGTTACCTCAACCAATTTGATATCACAGATTAGAAGGATTACCAATAATTTAGCATTGCCAATTGATTTTTTGTTCACAGTCATTTACAGTTACTTAGTTAAAAAATATGTGTTAGAAGGGTTTTTTAGATTATTTTTTTAATATAAAATATAAATAAAAATAGGACTCAGAGTTTTACCTAACAATCAAATTTTTTTGGAAAAAATCTTAAATAAATAATTTCCAAGTTTTTAAGTTTTTTTAACAGTATAAATTAACATGTAATGGTTAAATTTTAACATAATTTTGATTTACAGAATACCAATTTAGGATTTAACAGGGTGTTATTTTTTAACGTACTGTTATAAATTAACACATCAGTTACAGAATAGGCCTCATTGTCTATTGGCTTATTAATGTTTATCAATACATATATTTTATAAAAATCAACAAAAAATATGATATTTTGTTTGTCATTTTTACATTACTTAAAGTTTTTTCAAATTTCTGAAATGAGTTTTTTTTGTAATTAATGGATCAAATTTAGAAAATAATTGTCAGATCAAATTTTCTTACAATCGTTAATAAAGTCTCATAGAGTGAATTTGCAGTGCTTTGATTGTTGAATTCAAGGTTTTCTCCTTTTTTGAATAGTACAAATAATTTTCTCTTAAAGCAGTCACCGTTCAGCAAACAATTTATTTTTCTTGTGAACCGTTTGCGCGAATCTTAGTTTCGCTGAAAGCCATTGTTTAGCTTCACTTTAATTCCCGTTTCCATAATGAGAAAATATTATCTTTCTCGTTTTGTGCTAATTTAATTTTCGAACAATCGCGCATAATGTGTAATTCAAAACACTTTCAATAAATTTCGTCGTGAGCTAAACGGATCTGACGTCTAGAAGTTTGGAAACCACGGTGCAGATTAGCGAGGCCAGCATTCCGGGCGGACCAACCGTCATTTGCTATCGCGGTCCATATAAATCCAGTGGGATGATGAGAGGGGATGTTAGGCTAGCATAGGAGTCGAGGTGAACTAACTTAGACAACACCACCCGCCTCAACACAAAGCAACTATTTATAACCTAACCGAAACCTTACGAAACCTGTCTTATCTCAGAACGTCTTCATCCGTTACAGAAACCGATCTGGATCTTGACCCAAATTAACCATCCGCTCTAACCACACCTACAGACACACTTTGATATCCAACTGTTTCCAAACGTCCATTTAATTGGATCATTTCATGTTTGAGGAAATACCTTTATCGAAGTTTTTGCCTTTGCGCAGCAGCTTGCATAAAGCTTGTCGACCTGTTTGCTTTCTTTTTTTGCTCTAACAATCGCGATGAAAGAAGCATAGCTTTTTTAGCGTCATTTTCAACACAAAGGACTAAAATATACAATATCGGTGCTTGCTTGATGGTCAGTTTATCAAAAAGTAGCATGGAAATTGAACAGTTTACATAAATTCCTTTTACTGTTGATGCAAATTGCATACTTTATGACCAACTTTTATCTTTAATATCTAGAAATTTTTTCTGCTATTTGCAACACTCTTTAATAAATTGACTAATCAATAATGGAAATTTGTAGGTATTTAATATTAATCAACCCAAGTCACGCATCAAGGTTTAAACACTTTTATTCGTTATTTTATAACATTCAGAATTTTAATATGGGTTTGTTGTTGAAAAAGATTCAGCTAGCTTAAACTCGTTAGCGTTTTCAAAACGAATGTTTTCAATAATTAAAATAATTAAAAGTAATACTCACGTTCTTTACATGCTCTATTCTGCAAAACACTTGACATTTACAAACTAATATTGAAAAGCAAATGTTACAATATACCGACGTTTTTTTTTTATTTTTTTGAAACAAAGTTTAACCTAATGAGGTATTTCAAGCTTTGAAGCTTAAAAATCTGAATCATGTGAATAACCTTTCTTTCAATTTGAGGTACAAAGAGAGATTTTTCAAAACCTTTGGTAAGATATTTTTTAACAAGATGTCATGAATTTTATTTAGTTTTCAAAAAAAAGTATAGTTGGAATAGCATTAATTCTCTAAAATAGTGAAAATTAAATTTGTTTTGTTGTGTAAAAATGGTGAATGCGCCGGGGAAAAAGTAATATTTTTGTATACTTATAAACGTCAATATTTTATACTTATTTTAATATTTGTAATATTTTATTTCTTTGTCAATTTAAAAACATCTTTTTAAAAAACATTGTTTATTTAGACCATAACATATACTCGTAATTATTATATTTATTCTTTTCTC
>NW_025401068.1:2574400-2592384 GCF_015345945.1 Tribolium madens | reverse complement strand
TATATCGCTCTACTTGAAAAAGGTATCGATAACATCACTTCACATCAGAGTAATAAAAAATTCAAATACGTGCGAAAAAAGTTAACAAAGGTGTATGCTACGAGAATTTATTTTTTTTAGACCGCTAGTCGAACAAATTAAAAGTGAGTTTATGTAAACAATAATAATAAATGTTAAAAATTTATAAACTTTAGTTATGCTGTAGTTTTTTTATTATTAAATTATTAAAGTGTGTTTAAGTATTATGTATCAGGTACATTTTTGCAATATTGATAGCAGTGTTTAATTTTACTTTAGAAAATTTAATTTCAGGTAACAGTTAAGTATTCTTTACTAAACAAACAAAACACTTTTTGCTTAGTAACTTATAGATTAATTATGTACTTATCTTGAATTTCATTTTTCAGTTCACAATAAATGCTTCAAACTTTATTAAGTATTTGCATAAATTATTTTATTAATAATATACAACTGCTCTTATACACCAAGTTTTTTTTATTTTTGTGCTTTATCGACGTAACATCGATTACCTACGATAAACCATTTGTTGCTTGGTTGATAATGACAATAAACAGACAATTACCATAAAATAATGTTTACAATTAATTGCCGGAATGCAAAGTTTTCTATACGTAAATTTTGTTGGGTATAATCCTTATTGGTTCAATATTGATTTTTTTACGTCAAAGATCCAGTGAGGTTGTAAGATGACTTTTCCACCGACAAGTTTCAATAGATTTTCGAATGCACTTGAAGGCTCTACGAAACAAGATCTCTGCACTTGACAACCGCTTTCTCATGTTCTATTTTTAATTAGAATTTTAAATACCATCTTTTTATACGGCGGTTTTGTTAAAACAGTGTCAAGTCTCAACTGACACGTCTTTCAAACACCCTACAAAACTTAAGCACCCCAACATTGATTTAATCCAAATTTAAGACGGGAAAGCTGTAAACAGCACCGTATTTTTTATCGATCGTAAAAGAGACGATGTGAAATGTGGCGCCACATCCCACATTTTAAAATTTCTAATATTTATTAGCAATTGTTGAATCTTTGAATAGGGTTTACGGGCCGAGATATATGTTATTATACGATAACTTTTGGAAATCGATTTAAGGAAAGTTATTTGATAAAGGCCGAGTCCATAAGACTGACTTTTCTAAGCCTACGTTTAACCGAAAACTATTGGAATAACTTAGGAGAGAAAAACGATCGTGGCTTAAGACCATCAGTCTGGGCATTCACTCCTGCAAACTTATGTGAGTTTTATGACACGAATCTTTACCCTTGTCTTGAGCTATGGCTTCCGTTAAGCTGTTTTGGTTCAGTGTTGGCCTAGAAAGTTAAAGGTTGTCGATTTGATCCTCGGCCAAAAGGATGACAGTTTTATCTATCTACGCGTACCGTAAAATTATACAATAACGACTGAAAGAGCTGTTGACCGGATAACGGCTCTAAAGTGTTACAAATGAGACATATTAAAGGAAAAATTTAGTGGTTGGGAATCAATATAAAAGACAAGCAAATGCAAAGAAAATATTGGCACTGCTTATTCTTCGAAATGTAGTTTGAGGAAAAGCTTGTTTCCTTTCACAGCATTACAAAATTCTTTTTATTTAAACTGAAAATAAAGAGCAATAAATTTTTTGTGATTGAGCATAAAAGAAGACATTAAAACATTAAATAAATTAGCTGATCTTATTTCGTTTGCGGATTTTACTTTAAATCAATGGTGCTACATTAAATTTTATTGCTTCATCTAGAGCTGGGTTATTTACGACCAATGAAATTTTAGTCAGTGATATGAAAAGTAGGAACAACAAAGTATTTGCGTATACACAACTCATTTTCGTCATTTTTCTTTCTTTCCTTTTACTTTTTTATTAAAAAAAATGTTTACAATACATTTAGCTACAAAAGTTCTTCCTTGTTCATTATTTTATAAAATGATAAAAAAATTATTAGAAATAAAACGACAACCATATTTAATAATTTTTGTTAAATAATCTATTAAAATTTTTAAAACACACGTGAAGAAAAATGTGTAACCATGATGGTAAATAGCTGAAAAATTAAATTCAATAAATTGTTATACGTGTAACTAAATAAAATATTGATATATTATTGCTTTTTTTAAATTAATTTTATTACATTGATTCATATATTCAGTTTATTCCATGAATTACAAAATTGCTGTTTATCTGAGTATTACCAGAAAATGTAAGATCTAGAAAAAGTTTTCTGACATTTTAAATTGAAACCTCGATGACTTCTAGAAGCTTTTAAAATATACATTGGCTCATGTTTCAGCAATGCTAGTACACAGAGTTACGATCTATTGATAGTTATTGGATTTTTAATTCTCAAAGTCAATCTTGTTTAGTTTTCTAAACAAAAAAAGTTACAGAAAGATTACGAGTATAAATTTAAAAAAATGTTTTATTTATAATCATAACTTCAATAACAATTTTCAACTACAGATATTAGACCTGACAATCTCTTGTGTCGCCAGCCGAGTGAATACAGAAATTTACATATCTATGAACGTGCGTATAACCCGTAACATCTTATATAAATGGAACTTATGGTGGAGGCGCCGGGCGAACATGTAACAGTGATATTGTTATATACTAAGTTACTCTCGTGGTAACTTTGAACGCTGTTTTAAAATCTGTTAGAAAATTTTTAAGGAGACTTTACGCTGTTTCTTACGACTTTAAAGAACTTATTCAACGGTAAAATAATTTTGCTTAGATATTTATGTAGCATTCGTTTCACCATACTTACTTAAAAAGAATTTCAAGATTTAAATGTTAAAATTAAATGTTGAAAGCAATCGTGGCAAATATGTTTAATTTATTTAAAATAGAGTTTGCTTAACCACAGCAACATAAACTGAAACATTAAAATATTTCTCAAATTACTAGAAACTTGCAATACTCAGATGTGGTAAGAAGGCATTTTTTTTATTTCTAAAGAGTTAAAGCAAGTGAACGAATCTCACAGAGTAGTGTTCTCGTTTCCCTTAAAAATTGTACGAAATGTAAATTTAAATAAACCTGTCTTCAAACAATGCTGTTTGCTTTGCATTATGTCGTCTTTTTTCAAACATTTTCGTTGTGCTGAACGAAATAAAAAGTTTATAAAAGTACATTAAACACACTTTAGTGTATTTTCTTTGAAAACAACTATTTCCATCAAAACATATTTTATTCAGGTATCGTTAAGTCTAAATGGATAATCTTGTGTGTTACACACGTTTATTCATTGCTGATGGTAATTTAAGCGAGCAGCTAAACTTGTGTTTCAAGAAGAAGCCTAACAAACCATGATATGCTTTTTTGTGTGTAACTATAGCGTCTGGAATTTCTTTTTACTAAAGTTGTTTGAATATCACGAGTGGGTAAAAGTATAACAAATTTAATAAAAACCAACAAGAAGTAGGGTTATGATACCTAACGTTTTGCTCATGACGGTATAAATGTAACGGCAAAGTCGTGACCTACATGTAAAGTATATATTATTTCTCCTTGAGAAACAACGTAAATCCAATTTTACTTTCGCTTCTTTCTCTCTTTCTTATCGCTATTATCTGCGCCTCGGTTAAAATTATTTCTCTAACTTCTTTATCGGTCACATATTTTGCTCTCTGTGGATAAAATGAATGAAATTGTGGATCAGGTACCAGACTTTTCAATTCACTAACAAAGCGGATTTGCATAAAATGGAAAATTTAAAACTTTCTGCTTTAACTGTGTGGAAACGGCTGATCAAATAAAAGGTTGTTGTGAAGCATTGTAAATAAAAATTTACGGGTCAATGGCAAATCTATCCTTAAAAATGTAAACAGGTTTTAACATCAATTTTGGAGTAGTCGGCAAACAAGATACAGGATGTACCAGAACACGCACCCCAGAGAAAAATACCATGTAAGACAAGACGCGATACCAGGAACATGGAAATAATGTTAAAAAATTACATCTATAAAAATTTCGAAGTTATGAGAGTTTAAAATTTGCACTTTGACTCTTTTTAATTCTGTTGAACAAATAATTTTCCAAGTTCTTTTGCTACAGGCTATTAGAAGAGGAAACAAGGAAGCTTACGAGTTCTGGTACATCTTGTATAGACAAATATACAGGGTTGAATATAAAGTATGGGACCAAGCAGTTTTTTTAAATCATTTGCCTCCAGAAAATAATAATTAATATAAATTTATTTTGAGAACGAAATTTTTGTTTTTGAGTAATGCCATTTTTCTTGTCAAAATTGCAAATTATGAATAAAATGTTTTCTGAAAATTGCATGACCTTATGTAAGAACCAATCTGAATTTAGTATTTAATATGATTACCATAGCAACATAAAATTTTCCCGAAATTTTTTGACTCATTCGCTAAAATTAATAAGTTCTAATTAATGACGTTTTTGACAATCACTCGAAAAAATTTTCGAAAACAATCAATGCACTTGGGATATTATAATGAAAAAATTTAATATAAAATAGATAGTTGTAATCCTTAGATTATAACCTTCATGAGTGGGTAGCCATTTAAAAAAAACAAAAAGTTTTGTAGAACTCAAAAACAAAAGAAAATTAAAAAAAATTCTTGATAAAATATCACATTTTTATAGTACTTTATCATTCATCAATTCTTTTTCCGAAAAAATAAATAGCTTAATTAAAAAAACGTTGGTCCCATACTCATCTGGTAAAACTATAAAATCAACAATTAATGAGTTGTTTTATTAAGAAATATTTAAAATCAATTGTTCATTTTGCCTAACATTATGTAAAATTTAATGGTAATCGCATTTTTGTAAAAATTTATGTGATTACCATAATATTTTAAATCAAATCAAAACTGTGTGTTTTTGAGAACTCTATTAAACATCACATTTAAAGCAATTAAAAATTTCTGTCACAAGTTTTTGAGAATATATTGTATAATTTATTCAAATAGCATTCCTCTGATTTAGTTGCAACGGAACGTTAAAATGTTTGGACGTGTTGGTAGAGGAATTTAATTTCTTGTTGTAATGCAGTTATACACGGCTATTTAATATTTCGTCGGAACTTTCTACAAACTTTCGTACATATTTTTTACATCCATAAATTTTAAATAGTGTTTTTAGCTTGCATTAAAGTCATGCGGCGTATTGATGCGAGAAATCAGTCCTCACTTTTTTGCTATTTATTATTACAAGGTTTTTTTAATATTATTTGTTGGTTTCAGGTAACTATACAATTTTCGAGTAAGATTTTTTTGGTTTGTAATAAAATCAGACTTTATTATTTTTAAAAACATGACTAAAAGTCGAAAACAAAAAATGCAATTTAAAAAATAATATCAAGATAATTAGTTGCAGGTTTAAAGATTTAAACTAAAGTAATCCACTTTGTTTTCATGTTGACACCAAGTCTCAATTTTGCGTTTTCCTTGTAGTGTTGGCTGTTTCGTTTAGCAACTTGCACTAGAGAAAATTATTATAATCTTCTATCGCTGTCAACTTGCTTGTGTGTTTTACCTAACTGTGTCTCCATTATAGTAGATGCCACAATAACCCTCATTATGTAATATTATTATTTATGTCGAGTTGTGGCCTTTTACTTGAATCTTCAAATTTACATAATACAACTCTGTAATAATGCAATTGTGGTATTACTCCAAGACTAAGGTATGTCAGTTTGAGACATGCAGAATAATAATTTTGCATATACCTTAACACCAAGGCTTTGTAAGCGACTTCATGTAAACAAAATTTGTAAATAAATAAAATGTGGAAGAAATGTGTGTCCTTTTTGTTTTAATTGAACTGTTTTGTACTATTCAAGTTCCAAATTCCGTAATATTTGGTTTGAAATTGTGTTGAAGCTTTGGCGTAGATCAATACAAAACAGTTTATTCTTTCGCGGGTCGTATTCGGGTTATGCTTATAATAAAACAAAAATGCTACATTGGTGATTGAGCGCTGTCGTAAAATACAACAGAGAAAAGGGTGATAGTGCAAGACTAGTAAAATATGCAAATATCCTCAGCGTGTTAACAGCAGTGTGGATTTTTTCTAATAAAAAATGCCAGCGACAAGGTTATGTAATGTCAACTATCGCGGTGAAAAATATAGATTGAAAGCTTTAGGAAATGAGAATAAAACCTCTGGTTAACGGTTTGAATCAAGAAAAGAAAACACAATGAAGCTATCGACAGGCTCGTCACGTTCGGCGCACTTCATGTCGCTGCATTGAATCTACCTTAAGCCATTTTATTAAAGCTCATTTATTCTAAAGCTTCATCAATGGTGCTTCTCTCTTTTTTTAAACTGCTTTTTTACAACCTATCGACTTCAGATTAAACCGCGGTTTAGTAGCCGCTGTTCTTTATCACTTTTCCGTTAAACCACGACATCATACTAAAAAACTTCTTGATAAGTTGCTATTTTTCACCACCTGGATTTTATCGATTGCGCTCAAATGCGTTTCCCTTAATTTGGTTGCGCTCCACCTGTATCATCCAACGTCAACGAAATTATCCCAACGAGAACGGCTTAGCTAACAATCTAGTTAGCATCTTAATGTAACACAAAACACTAAGGATTTAGTGTTAATCTGTTTGCATTGTATTTGAAACTTTCAGTTTGCTATTTCGAAGATTCAGAATGCTTGAAATGTAGCCGACAACGTACTCAGTGTCATGAATATTCTCCGAAATATTTGCGGAGGTGAGAACTGCAGCGCCACGGGGGAATCACTAACGCAAAAGTTTTAAAATATACAAAATATGCAAAAACTTGTAGTGGAGTAGTTTAAAAGTTGCGAAAGCTCGCTCCTAATTTGATTAAACCTAAAATCACTTCTATGTTATTTTTGTAATCTGAGCTTTTAACAAAAGTTGGGCCAAATTGTCTGTGTCACTTTTACAACGTTAAGGTGACGTTAAATTTGTCTTAATTCACTGAAAATGAGCTCCTCAATGATGCGCTACAAAAAGATGGGTTGTCAATTTTTTTCCAAGTGTGAATCAGGGTGACGCTTGAGTGATACATCATTAGAAAGCTTTTAGGAAGTGGAGAAAAACATTGCCAAAAACACAGTAAATCTTCAAGAATAAGATGTGACGTGATATAAGTTGTATACCTGTCTGCTACTTAAGACAATTCAATTATCTTTATGTGTACCCATTAGAACGTTTCCCTAATTCTTCTAATTAAGAAAATTTCAAAGGGACTGAGATAATTCCATTTTTCTTACTGCTTAGACAGACAAATGATGTGCTGGATTTATCTCTGAAATCTCTCATTTATGCTCCAATTAATTTAATTGGT
Source organism: Tribolium madens (assembly GCF_015345945.1). NCBI lineage: Eukaryota > Metazoa > Arthropoda > Insecta > Coleoptera > Tenebrionidae > Tribolium > Tribolium madens. Next base: position 2,585,058 of record NW_025401068.1, on the reverse strand, counting down.
ATTTAGGGCCAGCTTGAATTTTATACAACACGTAAATTAAAAATTAACATAAAATAATTCTGAAATATTATATTATGAATATAATTCTTTTCAAGTAACATCGAACTAAATAATACAAATTTTATCTTGTGGAAAATTTATAATTAACAAAACTGTCGTATAAAGAAATTAAATCAAGCACATAAGCGCAACCACTTGAAGCAAATCATAGACTCCGAACTGAAAGTTGCAAAACTTTTAACTAATGAGCTTGTTCTAACTCTAGCAATTATGGCTTGCGATATATCAGATGTGAAGTTGATGAGATAAAAAAGGTGTTAAATTTGTAAAATACTTCACAGCTTATATTATTTAAATAACATCAAAATCAAGATTATATGTTATCAGCCATTTTATTTTCTTCTAAAGAATTTGATAGCCTAAAAAAATTTGTACCGTTTCTTTATGTTATTTTGACACTAATTTTTTGTGTTAAAAAGTTGATTTTTGTAAAATAAACTTTCCTTTTGTTGGAATTGCACAATTTTCTGTGACTGCAAACTTCTCTAGACTCCAAATGCTGAGATTTATTTCTTTTAGCGTTTTTTTCGTTAGTTTTCTAAATATAATTTAGTGTTTGCGGATATTCATATTTATTTATGGAAGTATTATTTTTATTCTGCTTTTGTAGCACAAAACAGCAAAGGTAATTTTATTAGAATTTTGAAACGCTTATTTAGTCTATTTTATTTTTATACCTGCGGTACTTGATACGCTCTTTCGTTTTCCTTGTAAATTAAAGTCAAAGTTATCTTTGATATTTTAGCGGTTTACGCTGCTGTGTTACATTTTGTTACATTGCTAAGTTAACGTATTCTTATTAAATTTTTTTAACTATTTTTGTATGTTTTTATATTTTTATTAAGTACATACAGGGCTGTTTCAGAACTTGCGCCCCAGAAAAAAAATCCAAGTAAGATAAGATACAAGGAATATGGAAAAAGTATTTTAAAAATTCTATCTGTCAAAAAATTTTGACATTTATTTTTTGATATTTGATATTTTTTACGTCTATTAGATGATTTTTCATAATTATTTAACAAAAATACAAAAAGCCACAAATAACGTTAAACATACTTACAATTTAGAATACAACGTTCTTGTTTCCTCTTTTAATAGCCTGCAGCAAAAAAACATGGAAATTTATTTTCCAACAAAAATAAATAGCGTCAAAGTGCAAAATTCAAATTCCCATAATTTCGAAATTTTTGTAGATAGAACATTTTTGTCATGTTGCTGGTATCTTACCTTACATGGCAATTTTCCCTGAAGTGCCAGTTCTAAATCACTTTGTATACAGCGTTTTTAAAATAATTTTCACATGATTAGATAGTCGCCTATGGAATTTTTTTACATTAAAATTTTTCGATGCCGCTCTATACTCTTTTTGAATTAGATTAGATAGTCAACAGTGACGGCTGTCAATTGATAAATTAACATTTGAGGTTAGTTGAATTCAAAATTTTTTAAAGCGGCATTTTTTAATTTGCATGGAAATTCAAGATCATTTCAAAACACGCTGTATAATTACGTTCCTTTACTTTTTGTAATACTTATATCTTAGGTACATTATTTTATTTTTTAATACTTTTAGAAACTAAAAAATTGCAACTCAAGATTTTCCTATCTGCTGGTCAAGTGCAAACATTTTGCAAAAATTATTTCTCATGTTTTTACATAATCTTTACATAAAATAAGATTGTTTAAATAGTTTCAAACATCTCTAAATCTTTCGTTTGGTGTAATTTTCAATCGAGTTGCCTATAAATTAGCGCAGAGGCTAATTTATGCGGCAATTTTCAAAAAATACGATCGTGAATGTATAGCAGCAATTCATTTGAAACTTCTTCCATTTTACGCGACATACGGTTAAATGGATTTTCATAAATAATTAGTCGCGCCTTTTATAATTAAATGTCGTCCTTAAGATGAAGTGGAAGGAAAACAGCAAAGACGGAAGCAAAGTTGAAAATTATTATAACGCTTTGGTGTATTTTGCTAAACTTGTCAAAACGCCAATAAATTGTTATTTAGGTGATAAAACACCCTAGAGATATCCATTACACCTAATCGCGACGTGTTAAAGTAACAATAAAGACGGAAGTACATAGAAAGGATTAATTTAGGAAAAGTAGCAGCTCATCAAGCCGAAAGTGAAAATACTTCCAAACCATCAAAATGAATGTCACACTTCCCTAAAATACTACAAATATAACGAAATGCATTAGTTTCATTACAGGCGCAGCGGAAAGCTTCTCTTTGTCGTTGAGTTGTAATCTTTCATATTAAAAGCAAGAACGGAATTTGTTTGATGGAGCTTAATTACAAACACGAGTATTTAATTTTGCACAAAATTATTCCTTATTGTGAACAGTATCACGCCTTATTATTCGTCGTACGTAGTGTTTTAAAAAGACTTTCTTTCAACGGCGTGCGGATTCAAACATTGATATGCAAATGCCCGTTATAGAATTCAAGATCAAAGAGTTTTATTCAAGTTTGCTTCTAATAAATGACAAATGTAACTACAGCTGAATTTTGTCGCCGTTTTGCGACTACAAGAGTAGCTATTTCAGAAATGAACAATGCTCATAAGAAAAACAAACGTTTCACATACTCAAAATTGTCTCAGATTTTTTAAAGGAAGTTAGAAATTTCATTTCGCTTACACTTCTTGTTTATTCATTGCAAAAGTTTTGGTTTGAAGGATTAATATTGATCTGAGTAAAATTCATACATCAAGGTTTGCGAACAGTTATGAGGGGAGCCGTTCTAACGACAATTGGGATGAATTAAGACTTAGTTATATTTGAGGTTTCAGTTATATTAGTGAAAGTAACGAACCACTTGCAAATGAAATTCTCACCAAGCCATGATTAAATTATCAAAATATGTTCAAATTTACACTTGCTTCAATTTGGAATAAATGTTTTGCAACTGCTTACATAATAAACTAGTTACAAAACGGGAAACACAAATAGAACAAAATTTTTAATAAGTTTATTAAAATTTAAAGTAATCAAACAATATTTAACTGGTTTAACATCAATACTAAAATTTAATTTCCTTTTCAAAATAAATATTACACCAATACTGATTGTGTCATTAAAATAAAATTAACAAGCTCTTCCTTAATTTGATTTCTATTAAATTAAAATCTACTAAATTTTATACACAATTTTGATTATTACAATAGGTTCTTAAGAATATATTTATTGTTTACGATTTTATTTGTTTATTTTTAAAAAAATTGCTAGATTTAGTAGGAAATTAAAATTTTTGTTTAAAATAAAGATGTGTTTTTCAAGAAACTCAATATTAAATTTATCTATTACATAAGAGCAAACGATTAGAATTCAAAATTTCATTTCTTTGTCAGTTATTCAGAAAAAAAATTGATCAATGAAAATTAATACATGAAAGATGAAAGCACTTATATGAAAACTTTAAAGTTCTTGTGAAAGCTTTATGTAGTTGGTACAATATATTTTCTATGCTGCAAAAGGAATGTCTTACTAAATTAAAAATGTAATAAAACATATTGAAGTTGAAAAAACAAGTATTAAAAATATAGAATATAGGATTTGTGTTCCTCAAAGGATTTATGAAAATTTGTGCTAACTTAATTAGATCGTATGAGACTAATTCCCGCTGAAAATTGCTGGATTGAGCTTTAAAACTTTGGCTCTCAAATAAAATTTATTTTGCTGTGAAAATAATTAGTTGACCACCGAGTTATAATCATATCCTAACGACTTTATAATCCACAAAATGTTTTATTAGAAAATTAAGACAATAAACTAAAATTTCTAAAGCAATGAATTCTGAAAGCTTCAACGCTTAAATTGCATTCTAAAACACTTTCTGAAATCTGAATCTAATTTCAGCAAGATATGTGCTGCTTGTTTTATCAACAACATTTAAATTAAAGGTTTAACTAGAAATCGTTTATTATGGTTGCAGTAGTGGATATCTAAATTTACATGTTGGTTGGTTTTAACGACAGTTGTTACTTGTTAGTAGAATCAGATCAAAGATAATGACTGAAATTATTGAAGTATTGTTACGTTACATGAAAATGTATATTAACTCTATAACATTTGATTATAATTGACAATATTTGTTTAACTGTTTAAATATTTGGGTGCAAATTGAATTCTTTTTTATAATAACGTTTTACTACTGAAAATTATATGTGAAAAAAACTAAAAAATTGAATTATTGTGTAACATTTTCACCAGCCTGGCGAATAGTTTACTACCACTGATATTAAATATTTAAATTTTAATTCATTAATAATGCAGAAAGTTATTTCAGAACTTTGGAATGATTTAAATATTTGGAAGCAAATAGTAAACGGTGGAATTATATTACGTTTCAGTTGCAAAAGCAAGAAGTAGTAGTTTCGTGATCTGTGTAATACACGGAACTATTACTTGAGATCAGAGTCCAGAGATTTTATTCTGCTCCGGAACCATTACAAAAATGTCAACAGAGAAAAGTTTCTGGGATAAGTCAAAATATTAATCTTGAAATTAATTTTTTAACATTATAAAACGTGAATGTTTGGAATTAATAAAATGATTAAGACAATTTGAACTAATAATCATTAAATGTGAAAAACATATTAGGACATTTCGAAAAACCCTTTTGTGTTAAATACACGCTCAGCTATTTGTCTTCTTGATGGTTGGAAATCCTCTTTCTAACGTCAACGACAAATCGAGAAAATAAACTACTTCTTTTTTCACCGTAATCAATCGTTGTTGGTCATACACAGCAATAGATATAAATTTGTCGTTTTGTAGTAAGCATATCACAAAGTGGTTTATTGGAAAAATGATATTCGCACATAGATTGGATTTTGTAACAATTGATTTATGGAATTTAAAATTATAAAATATAACGTTTATTTGTTCTTGTTTAAAAACAACTAAAATTAATTTTTCATTTGCAATTTTATTAAATAATTTATATTTTCATGCACATTTGATCAGATATGCATTATTTTAAAATATCTGAATTTGAAATATGTATATCAAATTATTGTCTCTAGACTATTTATATCATAAATACCAGACTTTTTAATATCTAGCATTTCATTAATCTGAATTTAAACTACCATTGAAACAAGGTCTGATCCATTTCAACAAGTCATTAGCATTTGTATAAATTAAGTCGCCGAACGATTACTTAGAAAGTTTAATGTTTTTATGTTCTTTTATAAATTTACAAGTTGGATGTAAAAGTGTCGAAATTAAAACTTTTATTGAATTATATATTGAAATAAATATTTCTCGCTAGAATTTTATCGCTTATTTAAAGTTTAAAAGTTTTTATGTGAAAAGTTTCAAATAATACATTATTTAAAAAGACATTAGAAAATCGGAAACTTTGTAAAAGATTATACTGGTGTCGTACTTTTATAACATGTCGAAGTTATCTCTGAAAATGTTTTAATGCAATGAAAACTTAACAAGAGTAACTGATAGATAACATTTTCATAAATCCGGATTATTTTAACATGAGGAACATCGTTTCCCTTTTAAAATTAATTAATTGGAAATATTGTGGGACGAAATTCCGTTCAATAATTCATTTGCCACAAGTTTTTCGATTGAAATTTTTCGTAGATAATATAAGAAACTAGTTTGCGAATTATGTCGAACATATTTCATGGATCTGAAGGAAAAATGCGCCGCAGCGGGTTTGATTTAATGCGGGGAGAAAACCGAGATTAATAGAAAGTTGGATGGCGGCAATATTATACCAGGAGATATAATCATAATTTTAAGGGACATTTTATAAAAAAAACTGAATTTTCATCAATAACCAAACAATTGTATTGATGAAGTGCACACAAAGATTTCAAAAAATGTTATTTTCAGAACGCAAATGAAGTATTTTATTTTTTTTGTTACGGTTAAGATCGTTTCTGTTTCAATACCTTCTATATAGGGTGCGCCCCAGAGAAAAATGCCATGTAACGTAAGATTCCAGGAACATGGAAAAATGTTTAAAAAACATTATCCATAAAAATTTTGAAGTTATGAGAGTTTAAATTTTGCACTTTGACTCTATTTACTTCTGTTGGAAAAATTATTTTCCAAGTATTTTCGCTACAGGCTATTAGAAGAGGAATCAAGGAAGCTGTATAATTGTAACATTGTTTAATCTTATTTGTGGCTTTTATTTGCAAAATGTTTGTAGCTATACTAAATACATAATTATAAACGATCACCAGTATCATTAAATACACATAAAAATGTCAAATGTCAAAAAATAAATGTCAAAATTTTTTGACAGATAGAATTTTTTAAACATTTTTTTCATGTTCTTGGTACCTTATCTTACTTGAAATTTTTCTCTGGGGCGTAAGTTTTGACACCTTGTATATCTTAGGCATTGGAATGGTTTTTACATATTTATTTGTTATGCTTGAAAATAAAATATTTTTGTTAATGATTATAAAAAAATATATTAAATATAGAGTGATTATAAAGTATGGAACTAAGCGGGTTTTTTTAATCATTTGCTTTCAAAAAATAATAATTAATATAAATTAAAGTAATATAATAGTATATTATACAACGAGCGTATAATGATGGTTATTATTCATAATAACCATTATACGCGAGTAGTATACTATACTTTATCCACGACTACTAAATATTTTTGTTAAAGCTTTTGTGTTGGAAAATTTTCTTACATTAAGTATGTTAAGAAACAGTTATACGACACACACATTCGAAGTTGGTAAAGGCTCTGTGTCGATGCTGGTTGCCTTCCAACCGCGAGTCCCGGATTCGAATCTGGTCAAGGAAAATTATTAAAAATTTTTTTTTTATATGTACAGAACTGAATTGAAAATATTTAGTGGTTTACACGATAAAATTTTAAAAACCAATAATTGTTTGTAGCAAAACAATATAATATTATACCTAAATCAAGGAAGCTTCTGACAGCAGTGATTAATGAGAGTGATTAATGACTCATTAATAACTAGTGATTAATGGGTATTATTAAGATCGAGCAAACAGACGTATAAGGGGTACATTATACAATAGTCGTGGATAAAAATGTTATCGTATTTTGATAACAAAATATTGTTTTGTTTTTGAGTTACGCAATTTTCTTTGTCAAAAGTGGAATTTATGTAATTGTTTTTTTTTTTTGAAAAATTAAATATAAAGTAGGTAGTTGTAATTTCTTAAAAATAAAATGAAAACAAGAAAAGTAAGAAAGAAAAAGAAGAAAAAAATATCCAAAGTAAAATAACCCAGTTATTGTACACTAATCTTTATCTTTTACTCCTAATTTTTAAGTTTAAACAGAAAAATAAGTTACTCATACATAATGATATGCCTTACCCACATCAGTTAAGAAAGAAATAATTGACATAATTGTCAAAACTCACAATTTTAATATAAAATTGTTTTTTCAGGTTTTGCTAGATTTTTTACTTTAGAAAGTGTACTTGTAGTGAAATTGAAACAATTTCAATATAAGTTGAAGAGAAATAGAAAATATCTATTTTGTACTCATAACTTTTAGATAGCTGTTTCCCGGATATAATCCTAATTTTAAAGATCATTTTATAAAAAAATTAAATTTTAATCAATAAACAAACAACCTATTAAAACACACAACAACTTCAAGAAATTGTTATTTATTCTACGAGTTAAGTGTAAATCGGACGCTTTATTTGACCAAGTGGATTTATAAACCACGGGTGTAACGAGTAGTTTATCATCCACGAGGTGAAATAAAGTGGCCGATTTACACTCAAACATTTTATTCTTCGAATTAGTCTCAACAAGGCTTATACTTGCTTTAAATCTATTAAAAATAATTTAACGTTTCGTATTGAGAAATGCCAAACAGTTGTCTTCCTTACACGGGAGAAAAACCATAAATTTTAACAGTATAGAAGAATAAAATTTATTTTCAGGACAGAAATGAAATATTTTTTAATGTTACGGTCAAGATCTTCTGTTTTAATCCCTTCTATATATCTTAGGTAGTCGAATGGTTTTCGCATATTTATTTGTTATGCTTGGAGTGTTTCTGGTGTCTTCTTCGTAGAGAGCTGACCGCTCAAGGCGACAGTTTCTTAGTATTGGTAAAAACGAAAGGGAGGATGACGTATCCCGAACTTCTTGCTTGTTATGGCCTCTTTTCGCTTTATTATACCCTTTGGAGCTGGAATCAGATTTTCCGTTCTGCTTCGTCCACATTATTCCCTCGGTCCGCTAGTTATGATATGTTGCTTTGATACAGTCGCATAACCATAGATCGGTAAAGATACAGTTATAACCAGCTCTCCCTGAAGCTGTCTCAGTTTGTTTTCGCCTTAGTTTCGACTGATTTCTCCTTATCGACCAATGTGCTAAAAATGTAAAAGGCAAGTTTGTGCAAATTCCAGTTTTTATCACACTCTTCTCTGACTAGAGTTAAATCTATACGGAGTTTTATCAAAGTCGCAAAAAAATAAGGAAAATTTCGGTCCCCAGAGCGCACCTATATATAACGCAAATTTATACGATGAAACCATCTTGGAAACCACCATAAATCAGAATTTCAGGGTGATTTTCGGATCGGTTTACATACGGCGGTCTTTTTCCGCCGATAACAAATCTTTGATTAAAAAATTTGGGGGAAATAATTTAATTGCATCGTGGGGATGAGCGGCCGTATTTCACCGAGTAAGCGCAATATTTTCAGCATTACAAATATGTGGGGTTCACAAATAAGGGCAATCAACATCGCCCGTTTTATTTTTAGTGCCGCTGTTGGTCTCGTTAGAGTTATTGGTTAGGACCTAGTGCCCCACATGGCCGTCAACCTTTTATTTATTTTATCGCGCTCGTTCTTTCGCAACGACACGTTAATTAAAACTTAACAACGTAATTGGAAATTTCGGATGCTTATTTTAATTAACGTAAACGCACGTGCTTGATACAAATTTTTGCTTACGAGGAAATGTGTAATGCGAGTGGTACTGATTGTTGCGAAGCGCAATCCTAATTTCCCCAGCGAATGTATAATATGACCAAGGGGAGGATTAAGAAGCTAAACAAGTACCACACAGACAATTGTCAGAGAGGGATAAGGAGATTACTCCTACTGCTTCCTGAATATCGCCCCTTATTCCTCTAGGTATTGTCCGCTAACTTGCTCACAATTACCGAATACGCCATGCGATTACCCGACTTGTTCGAGGATGAATTACTATTAGTTCACGTTTAAATTCAACAAAATTATAACACAATAGCTTCACTTGTACTGTCTAATTCATTACCATGCCCGGCAGCTCTGTTGTCTCATTACATTTAATTGCAACAAAACTTAAAAAAAACGTTTCTTATACATTTAAATGACTTTTTTCAAATTACTCGACTGAGGCCAAACCTACACATAAAAATAACTACAAAACCAGGATTTTGCTTACTTAAAAGTATATTTGTGTGTGACAAACAGACTAAATTTCTTACATTTACAATAAAACAACTAGTTAATTTATTCGTAAATTACAATTAAGTAAATTTACTGACTATATTACTGTTAAACAAAAAAGTTATATTATTAGTGACAACAATTGCTCAACAAAAACTTGAAAATTTTAGAAGCAAATTAAAAGTGTGTCTTCAATAATAGACGATTTGAAATACATATCAATCAAATCAAAATAAAATCATATAAAAATATAATATTTTTTTTAATGTTTATAAATATTAAATATAATATGTTTACTGGTAATATATTTACTGGTAAAGTCCTGTCTTATAAAAACAAAATGAAAACAAGAAAAAGAAGAAAGCGATAAAAGGAAAAATGTCCAAATCAAAATATCCCAGTTGTACACTAATCTTTATGTTTTACTTCTAATTTTTAGTAAAATAAGTTACTCATACATAATGATGTGCTTTACACTTTAAAAAAAATAATTGACATATTTGTCAAAAATCAGAATTTTATTATAAAATTGTTTTTTTCAGATTTTGCTACATTTTTTAGTTTTTGAGAAAATTTACATGTAGAGAAATTGAAACAATTTCAATAACAGTTAAACAAAAATAGAAAATATCTATTCCGATTTACAAATAGTGAGCTTATTACAGATAGTTTCATAACTCGCGCCCCAATGAAAAATGCCAAGTAAGATAAGATACGAGGAATACGAAAAATGTTTAAAAAATTATATCTTGTTACAAAATTTTGACCTTTGTGTCTATTTATTGTTACCGATGATCTTGTATACATATATTTTTTCATAATTATTTAGTAAAAGTACAAAAAATTTGCCAGTAAAAAACATAATTACAATTCAGGATATAGCTTTCTTGTCTTCTCTTCTAATAGCCTGCAGCAAAAAAAAACATGGAAAATTATTTTCCAAGCAGAAAAAAATGGCGTCGTCAAAATGCAAGATTTTTTAGCATTTTTTCTGTGTTTCTGGTATCTTGTCTTTCCTGGCATTTTTCTCTGAGGCGCGAGTTTTAAAAAACATTGTATACAGAGTGATTTTGATAATTGTGCAAAAATTTTAAGCGGTGATAGAAGAAAAGAAGAGATGTTAAAATAACTCAGTGGTTTATAAGATATAAAGAGTATTGGTC
>NW_025401068.1:2541837-2574025 GCF_015345945.1 Tribolium madens | reverse complement strand
AATTATTCTATGAAACGTCTCAAAACAAATTAAAATAAGATTTTGTTGGTGTTTATTCATAAAAATCGTTCACCACGGTTTCCTGTCATAATTTATATAAAAATTATTTTGACATTTCTCGTTTGTCATTGTGACATTTTATCTTCCACAGACATACGTTTTAAATTTCTACGCTTGCTTGATAGACAGACTTTTTGATCTCACTGTATTAGCACTGTAAACTTTGGAATAAAGTATTCGAAAGATGTAAACTTTACATTTTTGGAAAATTCTTTGATGCTAAAATGGAGGTTGCACCATTTATATATCGGAAACTAACGGGTGTTTATTTAAATTTGGCGTCATAATTGGCGGTGATATGAGTGTGTTGCACCGCAATTTTTAATACTTTTGGCTAGGTGTCAACTGTCAGATTAATAACTTTCAATATGATAGTTTGTTCACAATCGAACTTTCATGGATAGCTTTGACGCTAAATTTAAAAAAATACTCGTTATAAACATTTGGCTAAGACAAGTTAAATTATTTTGAGTTAGACCTGTACTACCACCTCTTGAATTTTCTGCACAACTATTAAAATTACCCTGTATTGTGATTCAATTGACTAAATTGCACGTACTTTGCTCAAGACAACAAAATGGAATTAAATCAAACAAATATCATTTAATTATACTCTATTGCATCAACTACTTAATTAAATTTGAAATCGCAGTTTACCTTCTGGGTCTACTTTCATTTGAGTTATCAACCGAAAATTGATTTTGTAAAATATCAAGAACTGACTACATGTTAATAAAAAATTAAAGATGGAGCGATAAATACCCAGATTTGTCAGCAAAAAAATTGTTTACTATATTGCCCTTGAAAACAATTCTGTTTTAAATGTTATAAAGTAAATAAAACTGTGCAAACTAAATGCACTTGGATAATGATGTGTAGCTGGATAAAAGTTGTAGTTTGGTTAATGTTTGTAGCTGAAGTTGAAGAAAAACATTCAATGTGGATCCTTTTACTGCTCTATATGTCTTTAGTAACCGATACGCTATTCAGCCGAACTACATAGAAGAACGCTGATTGCAACTAAACTCTCTTTGCTTTCAAAGTCTCTTCAGTCGAACTTCCTAAGAAGAATATAAAGACCTGAAAACAAGGGTATCGAACTCTATATAAATCCAATTATTGTCCGTTTACGCACATTGAGTGTGTGGCTAATGCATTTAGAGTTTTATACGCTCGAAGGGTAACAAAGGCAACTGGAAAGTTTTTGTGTCATTGTACAAATTTATTTTCTGCTGTTAATTTAAGGGAAATAATAAAAAAAAGTTCCTACGGAAACGTAGAACCGTTATAAAGGCAAACATCAACAATTTTTTTCATCAGGAAGCTGTTCATTAATTTATTTTTTATTTTTAAAATTCATGCGAACTCTAATAACGACGGTGTCATTAAAATTTTACAGTTACTTTGTCAACACAACACAAAAATACGCTCTTATGATGGACCTTAAATTAAAATCAGTAAAAATTTTAATAAAAAGCAAATTACCATCAAAATTTTTGTTGGTGTCATAAATAACAAATTACTTTCTAAAAAAAATATTATTTGAGATGGATATCAATTGCGTTCATAATTTCAGATGCTTGATTCAGTTATACACATTTTACTTATCAAAATTAATTAACAGTTTTACGAGCTCGGAAAACAAAAACCGAGCTTTATCGAAACGTTTTTAGCGTTGATATTAAACGTCGTTATCACGACATGTTCTTTAAAAACACTCTCTGGTGTTGCCACCGTTGAGACACCGTCTAGAAAAATAACATGTATTTTTCTTCAGCATATTGCATTTTCGTTTCACTGTTTTCTCTCAACTGTAAAACAATTTGATTGTCAGATTTCAATAAGAAACGCATTGACAACAAACAGCACATTCTAGTGTTAAACTACTGTCAATCTTTTCAACCAGATTACAAGAAACTGATTCTGGCTTTTAATCAAATCTAAAATGAAATTTTTTAAATCGTTTCAACCGAAAAGAAATTCTTTACCACACTAAACAAGTTGTTAGTAATACAAAACATATCTCTGGCGAATATGAAATGTCAGACATGCCAGTTCATTTAACTATCGGTGAATGTGTAAGTGTCAACATCTGTTGCATGGCGTGAATGGAACATATTTCAGCGAACCTCTGTTTAATTTGTAAACTGCAACTTTAATTACACATTTAGCCATTGCTATTTTTGGCATTATTTCGAGCTTAAAAAGCAAAATTAACATACAGAACAAACGTCATATGATAAAATAACCACTAAAACCACCTACTGTTTGACCAACAAGTGTAACAGAATGCAATTTGTTTAGTTTTTGTTCCTCAATCCCTTACTATCGTTGTTTTTTACACTAAGAGATATTTATCTACTAGATATAATAAACCTCTAAAATAAATTATACGCTTTTTGCGTTGTTTTCTTGTCCGAAAGCCGCTCTTAAATTAATTGACGACAAACCTTGTTCAAATTATAGTTTTAATTTTTTACTCCTGAAACGAGGTAATGAAATCACTAGAATTATATGAAAATACGAGTATCTTTTCACAAATACCTTAGGTATATTGTAAGAAAGCTGATAGGATTATCTAAAAGTAGTCTTATTTACTGGATATCACGTTATGTTATAATTCCAAGATTACACTAAATCTACATTTAACTATAACACGATTACCACTTTGCGACAAAAATGGCGTAATATAGAATATATGTACTTAGTTCTAGTTCTCACATGCTTAATTAACTTAACGACATTTCAGATTAAGCTGTATTCGTAGACACGTTTAAGATTATCTCGTCTAGATATATCGTAATCTAATTTCAAAACGAAGTTTGCATTATCTAATCAGACACAAGTCTCATATAACGAAAACATGAGAGCAAATTTAAATTACTAAACAAGTTTTTTAACAAAAGAATCCACCTTTAGTCACAAAAATGTATCCAACTACAAATATTCGGTTCAGTGAATCTCTAGCATTTCCTGCATTGCCTGAAGACTATTTAACCTTACACGACAAAATTGAATGTACACGACAGGTATCTAACAAATTTAATAAAAGCTAGAAATGTTTTATTCAGAAGTTGCGACGTTTATTAGAAATTTTTAGGAGGTTCTATTTCATTAACTTTTTAATAACAGTGACTGTGAGTAATTGAAACAGCGACAATATATGACTACATCTGCATAAATATGTTTCTATTATCTTATTTCACTAAACACAAAATAACAAATAAATATGGATCTTTGATGTACTGTTCATTACATTTGTTTTTTTTTACATCGAACAAACTGGAAAATTATGTAGGATTCTTATTTTGTACCAATCTTGAATGAAAAATGAAGGAAATTAATTTCGCGTTGTTCTGACCTTTGACACAATAACTGAACAAAAAGAACGTGTTCTACCTATACCGTTACGACTCTTTTTACTTTTCATTATTCTATGCAGAAAGTTCTCAATCTTCCTCATTTCTCGAGTTCATAAAGTTTTATTTCTTACAAACTGCAGTTTTATGGTGACGACGTGTCACTTGACATTTTGCAGTCTGTCTCAATGAAATTGTCTACAAAACATCTTATTATGCAATTGCAAGAAAACAAAGCAGTTGCAGGACGTTTCCTTTATATCATGTAGATTGTAAATTCATTCTCTACAAATTGGAGCAAATGGTATATGAATCACATTTTTCTTTGTTTTTTAAAATTAATTATATAATTTATTTATTAATCTTTTGTTAAGTGTTATAAATGTGTTTGTAATGTTAAAATTATATTAAAAATTGATATAACTAGGTAATTACTACTGTTTCGCTTAAAAGTCATTTATTAGTATGTCAGTTTTCATATACGAATTGGTCTAGCCCGGCGCATCCACCATTTATTAACGTTACCACAAAATAAATTTGCTTGAACACGAAAATATTTTGTTAATTTGAAAGATTTACAAATTTTTTAGGCCATTTTTGTTATGAATCACAAATTATTTTTCAACGTTTTAATTTTAAATGTCCGAGAATTATATTATTTATTACGTATTTAGTATTTTTAAAAGTATTTGATTTGTTATTTTCAAATTTTCTAGGATTTCTTAACTTTAAAATGATTGTTTATTAATGACAAAAATATCAATCAAGAAATTTTGTATATAAAGAAAAACATAAATAAATCAACAGAGTTCATATTTGACAAAAAATTGATCATTGTAATATCACTTGTTTTAAAAATATTTTTTTCTATACAGGGTGTTAAAAAAGAGTGTAAAATATTAATGGAGGCGGACATGGATATTTGGACGATTTGTCATTCATTGACATAAAAATGTAAAACGGACCTTAGGCAACTAACCTCACTTTCCGTTTTTGTAATTTTTATCCTGATAGCTAGAGAAAAAATGACAACAAATCAAAATAATTTATTGAATTTATATAAAAACACGTATTGCTGGCATTATTGTTTCGGAAAATCGACGACAAAAATAAATTTCAACTAAAACTTTCAAATTTTAGTTTCAAACGTCAATTATAATGACAATAACGGACATAAATTTGATGTCCAAAACTCCGTGTCCGCAACAATATTACATTTTTTTTAGAATTATAAACTAATCTCGATTTTATAACAAATAACTATTCACTCCATAAGTGAATGAATAAAGCAGAGCCAAGCAATATTTTTATTCCAGTTTGCATTTTGTGCCCGCGAATCCACCCAACTGTCGTTATTTTATGAGTCACGTGAGAATCCCCACTGGAAGTAATAATTCTACATATAACATTCACAAAGAATTAATATATGGGGTGAATTACTGAACATTGCGTTATTGGGCATTTTCCAGGCTGCGAATCTCACGGCTCATATTATTCTCGCCATAAAATTATCTCCAAATCTAGATATATCCACGAGAAAGACAACAAGAACTTTTCACATTTTGTAAATATTTCAACAAGTTTTGATAAAAACTCACGTCAAAGTTTAAAATAGTTATTAATTTTGTAAATGACGCCAAAATAATTCAGCAATCAATACAATCCACTCCTAGTTTAAAAAATATTCATGATACAAGCGAATGTCTGTATTTGGAATTTAACATGGGTAAAACATCATATTTCGCGAAATGGTTAAATTGATTGAATGATTCATTATCATTCATTCATGCAGCCAACTCGAAAAACATGAATAAATAATGCTACAGTTATCGAACTTTCCAACATTTATGGTTATTTTATCACCGTAAGTAAATTTTAAACGGATTCTATCAAATAAAACAAATAAAGGAATGTAGTGAGTAAAAAACTGGATGCAATATATTTCAAAAGTTCAAAATAATTTTTGTTCATTGAATCAAACTGAAATTAATTCTTTTTGCGTTCAGTACTGAACACATATCCCATTTAATAAGTTCGGTATAGCGTAATATTACAAATAAAATATATAGCACATTAAAATAGTTTATAAATAAAACGAATTTGGGGTGAATTTACGAGATGGTGGAAAATAGGCAACCGCTAATGTAGATAATCGAGGACCAAGAAGAGATTTGGCTTCACATTTGCAATAAAAAATTTATAGCTCAATTTATTTCAGGTCTTCACTTGCGATAAACTTAGATGGAATGAAGGTGAGAGCGTATGTATTGTTCGTGTAACAACACACAGACGCTGCTAATTACCGTGATTACAATTCACAATGTTGGTCCTAGTTATTAATTATAAAACGTGATTATACCGGTAGTGTAGTAGTGTTAACGTGGACAGACAGGAGATCGATAAGAGCCCGTAGGTCGAGTCGCTGAACATAGATAAGGACAGGTGAGAAGACTTTCCGCTCAAACTGTTACTATCCTCGGAAATTGTACTTTCCTGAAATTTACATATTGTCACTCGTACACAACAATTTCGATTCACTAATATTTATTAAATGCTCTGTAACTACCAATATAACGACCATTAATAGTTATCGAAAATTTCAATTTAAATTATAATGGAATCATGTCAAAAGATCCGACATTTGGAGAGCACTTCAAATTATCGAAATGTTAACCAGATGTACATATTATCTGCAAACTGTTTCAACTAGATTTAATTGAACAATGTGAGCGACAGCTGCTAATATTATAATCGATATAAATTACACTAAAGAGAAAAAAATGGTAATGAATTTGTTACAAGCAAAAAAAAAATGGTAAATATGGATCTAAACCTTTATGAAGAAGTTGTTTGCAGTTAAGAAACTTTCCGTGGTTTTACGTCAAAGCATCAACAACTCAAACAAAAGGATGTTGGTCACTTTGTTCACAGCCATGTTGTTGCAACTGCATTATCTACACAGTGATTTAGTTACAGATTGCATTTATTCTGAATTTAAGGTTGAACTATAGTGAATAAAAAAATAAATCGTAGTTCAAAAATCTGAAAAAATAATAACTTTTGTGATGGTCATAGCAGCAAAAATATTAATTTGAATTTTTTTTGTCCGTGTCGCTTAAAAATAAATTTAAAAAACCTCTATTTATGGCCATTTATTTTTTTTATAAAAAAAAACTGTACAGAAGAATTTATTGATTTATTTTTGGCGTATTGTAAATTACCAACTTATGTTACTGTATTTTTTTCACACACTAGGTATTGAATTTTGCAATCCGTTACAAATATTCAAAATTAAATAAACATTTGTGTGTGTGAGGTACTGATTTAAATTAGGCACAACATCCATAAAAGAAACCAATTTGTTTAAAGTTTTTCTTAAAAATGCAAATTCTTTTTTTTTTTTGAAAACTCGTTTGATCTTTCTGTTTTTAGCTACCGAAATTAAAAGAAATAAAGCAAAATTAATTATTTGTAAATTGACAAAAATGCTCACACCAGGAATCAATTTTTTATCAATTTAGTTTCGCACCCACATTCTATTGTTAAATTAATTTACTAATATTAGTAAAATGTAAACTCAAAATGTACATTTGGTTAAGATAAGATGCATATTATCAATATTTTTAATCGGGGAAAAAAAGCAATTTTGTTAAAAAGTCAAATATAATTTTACAAATTAGTCACTAGATAACTTTATTCTAAAAAAGAACTACCCCTAAAATAAAATTTATAGAGGAAATAAATAAGTGTAGATCCTAATTTCAAGGTCCCATTATAAAATTTTAGAAAAAAGAGAGAGATTTTGGCAGAGTCCTCAGTTCTTCCTTGACTTGCTTCACGTGTTTAACCAACAAAAATTCTTCGCCTGAAGATGATACAATAAAGTAACGAAATTTAATAGTTTCATTTACCATTGTTGGTTCGAGTATGACCGACCTTCTTACCAAAATTTTTCTAAATAAATGAGAGTTTCACCATTTTGCATCCACTTGCCTAGCCGAAGCTCGGTCTAAGAATTGTATTATTTTTATTTCGGTGCTTGTTCACGTCAAGATGTTTGAAGGTTTAGAAAAAAGCCCTCTAGTGACTAATAGAAATATGAAAGGCTGGCGCAAATGCGTAATAGCGCCACCCTGTGTGCCAGAAACACATTACTTCCCAGTATAGTTCAACCTTAAAAAAATGAACAGTTTTCAAATTAAATTAATTCAAAAATGAATTAATTAAAAACGAGTCGGTTTATTAGATAAATTTAGTTTGTAAAAGTTAAAAGGAAAAGAAACGGTCTGTGTAAAAGCGCTTCTGTAGCTTAACGTATGGCAATAAAACTTGGAGCCAAAGTGGTGGCAGCCTCTAATGCACAAAAATTGGCGGAAGTCCGGTATTTCGCATGAATACCAGTTAATTGTAAACAACCCATGAAAGATACATTTTCCATTTCCGGTTTTAGTGCTATCCCAACCGTCGAAATAATACTAAGAGAAAGGATACGTGCGTGTTTTTGCTCATTGCTGCAGGTGGTACAGAGCAAAAGGTTCAGTCTTTAAAGAGCACGAGTGAGACTCCTTTCACGTTCTACGACATTTCAGGACTAATAAATTTAGCCCGAAAGTCTGCATGGAGGCATTGTATATTCGGTCGTTCTTTAGCGCAGATTTATCGGCCCTGCACAACGCCCAACACGCTAGCGACGCTTTCGTCTCCTCTTCATCTCGTTAGTGCTATATCACTTCTTGAACCATTACTCCACTTAGACGTCTTTTCCTTCCTAACCATGTTCCTCTCGACTCGAGATTATAAGCATTTTGGTGGAAAGTCAACTCTTGAAATAGGCCTCCACAAATGCGTAAACAAACGATTCTTACACTTAGATAAAGTAGCTCCTTTGCAGAGAGAGGGGAACCACTGAATAGGCCGTAACTTTCACAAAGCAAGAGTTAGTTTGCCTTTTCCTAATTATTTAAAACAGATATAAAATAAATCTACTGAGGCAATTTTGATCCCAAATTCATTTCTATACTGTAAAGTATTAAATAAAAAACAAAACAGAATATTGCGTTGTAGATGTGTAATTAATTAACGTAAATTAATATAATATTAATATATTTCATTGAAATGTATAATATAAATTCACAATTGTAATATTGACTTAATTTATCATTTAATAATGAGTTCATTTTTGTTTGTTTTAATGGCTGATTATAAACAATTCGTATTAGTTGCATTAATCACGTATAATTATATTAACCGCAAAATCTGTTTTTGGACATTTCTATCGAATTAAATTACTTATTATTATTATTATTCATATTATAATAGAGATTTGTTTTTGATTTCAAATAAATAGATTTTAATGTAATTTTATTTATTATAATATATAATAATTTCATTATTAATACTGATACAGTAATACTGATAAAGAGTTTACAAGAAAACGATTGACTCTAATAAACTTTAAAACTTTAATAAAATAAAAAATTAACTGTGAAATTTAAAGTATATTGTGGAGTTCAACACGAGTCGTATAGTATACTTTATGTTTGTTGAATGCAAATTCGTTCTGATTAAAGAGATTCTAATAAAATCACACTTGAAATTCTGAAAATAGTTTTTATTCACACAAAAGTGATCCTTTTATGACTAAATGACACAAGTAAAAATTTTATTTTTTTAGGCATAGAGTAAAAAGTCGGTTTTTTCGCTTAAACATTTTTACTTTTACCATGACATTTACCAATGTTGTCTCTTTTGCTGCTTTAACAGTTTCTCGGCAGGTACATTGTAGATCATCAGCATTCGACATTTTGTACTATTAACTGCACTAGTCTTGCACTAGTTAAATTAATAAACACTTTCGAAAATTTCAACACAAATTCCGATACTGACGCATGACGTTTGTTATGATTTCATTGCAAAGCGTCCTGATTATTTTGTTCATTTACTTGCTAATTTACTCTCGATCTGAATACGTTTGAATTATTATAATCTATTATCAGCTAAATAAACATTTTTACTGTTAATAACATAATATACTATTTTCTGTTTTGCCTCTTTAACTACGCTTGTAACGAACTTGTTTGAGTGCGTTATCACTGTTATCAGCATCTGACAGTGCCTTACTAGCCTAGTGTGTTTTATGTTTTTAATGTTGGTCACAGTGCCGTTGCAAGTAAATTGCTTTCAGTACACTTACCAATTTCCCGAATTTTTGGTGGACAATGGGGGGTTTTCATTGTGAATTCGTTTCCAGATTACGCACAATGACAAATGTCAGTTCGAGTTAAATATTACAACGTCTTCATGAATAACACTGCTACATTTTATAACACAAAATTCTTTAAAAACAGAATAAATAAAAAAATAGAAAAATTGCTTCTGCATCTAATATAATATTAGATCTGTATCTGTATTAGATTTGTATCTAATATAATATTCTTAGCTGTTTTCTGAATTGATTTTCTGATACTTGAAAATATAAATTACGTTGTTTGATTTGTCTCAGAGTGGATGAATACTTACAACATCAGACAGATCAAATGGTATCAAATATCACACTTGAAAAAGTAAGACCGATATAAACTTTATACTCTACATAAAAAAATCGATGGAAATCATCTGTTGTTTTTTCCTTTTTTTCTAACAGAAAAGTCAATAAAAATGTAGAAGAGTGAAAAAGTAAAAATGTGTTATGAATTACTTGGCAAAAACTGCAAATTTAACAGAAAAAAGAACTAGTGATTATATAACAAATGATAAAGTATTACATTAAAACTAAAAAATAAAAATTATTTTGATCAAAAATTGCAAAATTTCATCATTGCCAGTTACATTAGCTTTAAAGTGAAATATTTTATTCACAATCACTAATGTAATATGCCGATTACTAACCTTTTTAAGGTTGGGAAACATGTCATTATTTCTCATGAAGAGTAATAAATGTTACTCCTCTTGGGTGGTAATATGCAGGATTGCCAACGTTAAACTTACGAAAATACCTGATTTTTTTTCTTTTAAAATGTCAAGTTACGGATAATATTTCGCTAAATTAGTATTCAATTGCTTTTGTAGCAGTTTCTCTTAATTCTGGGGGAGTACATTGCTCCATTTCGACGACTTTAAATCAGATTTACACATTATTTCAATATTTTCTTTGACATTTCTGAAATGTCAAAAATCAAACGTCATTTAGATGGCCTACCACGTTTGGACCTTAACTTTGTTAGAATTTTATTTTACTCAAATTTTTGACTGAAAATAATGTGATTGTGAATAAAATAGCATACAAACCTCGGTGGTAATGGCATTACCCCTTGTGCTTTATACATAAGCACTCGGGGTAATGCCATATTTACCACCTCGCTTGTAATGTAGTATTTTTTAACCTGCATACCTGCCTTTACTCTTATTTATTATTATTGGTAAACAAAATTAAATGCATAATCTTACTGTAGACGAAACATCGACTGCACTCGTTCCACTATTCCATTCCACTGACAATAAATAATAATTATTAAACTAAACATTATTGTTTAATTAAACATTAGTTTAAATAAAACAAGCAGTATTAAAATCTGTAGGTTTGGCAAATATGTTTAACACCTAAAAAACTGAAAAAATAATTGCTCTCATTTCAGTACGAGTCTTAAAAATTTCCAAATTGATCTAAAACTTAATTAGTAAAAAAGATTCATAACGGAAAAAATAAGTTCAACAATATTAATTTCTCCTCCTATAAAGTCACCTGAAAATTTTTGCCAGACTCAAGAGCTTCACTAATGAATTGAATCCTTTCGATGTTCGATGAATGGCAATATTACTACTACAAAAATTTACCATAACTGCAGAAAAGTTTGATTTTTCCCGGACAGGGGAAGTAATTCTTTCCTTTCCTGGGTCGTAGATGTGTGTAGAGGACGTCCTGAATTTCACCTTTCCATGTTTGGTTTTCCATTTTTAATGCTTGAAGGTGGCAGACATGCGTTGAATTAAATCGAGCGAAATGTAAGTGGCTATTCATCCACGACACAGGGCCAGAATCTTAGTGGTTGTGGCGACAGCCGAATACCAATTTGCAAGGGTGTCTCGTTCTAAGCTGAGATAGTGTACTTACATATGATAGTCTCACCGATTGGATCGACGCACTTCGGTCTTCTCGCCACTACTGACACTTTAATTAAATGACATCCGGACCAGTCCTCCGGATACCCAAACCGATGAAACTTTACATTTCTCTAATTGCTTCCTAGTCTAATTAGAGACAGATAACTGCTACTATGCTGTTGCAACATTCCGTGAGTCAAGGGCTCAAGCACCTAACTAGAATAGAATTAGATTATAAGTCAATTACCTTATGATTGGATTAGGTTTTATTCCGCGTTAATTTGTCGAGGGACGAAACTTGGGATTAAATTCGAAACACCAGTACTTTCAAGCTGAATAACTCTGTTAGTCTAACTGTTGTTGATACACTCATACAACATTCACAGATCCACTTAATTTCAAACATTAATAGCAGTTTAACATTCAGAGAATAAATACCAAAACTTGAGGATATTTTTTCAATTTTTATTGACAGAAATGTATGTGATAAAGGGAAAATGTAGTGACTCCGAGGCAAATCAGGATTTGATTCTGACAAAGAATTTATCTAAAGTCGGATCGCAACCGGATACGAGTGGGTTCTAAGCCAGATCCAATGCGGTTTGGCTTCGGATGGCGATTCTGGGTCTATTTCTGCTCTTGCGTAACTCTATTCTAATTCAATTCCAACAGTGTTCTGATCTAGCTGAAATTTGGCGTTGTTTCACTTCCATTTGATTTAATTAAAGCATGGAATGTAAATTTAACTAATTTTTTAAGAATCGAAAAACTAGTAAATTGTTAGTACTGCTTTTTTCAAAATCTATTATGATGTAGAAATACCATTGTCTACACTGTAGACTCTACAGTCTAAAAAATTAATTTAAATGTAGTTTAACAATTCGGCAATCGAAGTTCAAATTTTCTGCAAATATTAAAACTCTTTAAAATTAAAAATTGCAAAAATTTACACATTAAAATTTTTAATTTAAACACCAAATTGTCCAATTCGTAAAATTCTATATTTAGAATTCGTTTAATTGCAGAAATTGTGATGTTTGATTTGTACTGTATTACAAGTCCGCAAATCACAGTCAAAACTTGAGTTTTAAAACTCAAAATTTAACAAATTACACTTTAAAAAATAGTACCGTTCGATCAAATAAAAAATAAATTAGAGTGGGCGTCAATTAAATTCTACAGTTGGCAACACATTCGCTGGGAATCTGGGCTGGAAATTTTCTACACACACTGAAAGTGAAAATGACCATCCACCGTTTTCCTCCTGTACAGCAATAAAAATTTTCTGCTCTGAAGTAAACATTATTTCACTTAAAAGGAATAAAACGCTAACTTGTGAAAGTTTCCGCTGACATTTGATATCAAAATTGCCTTCTGAAGGACTTTAATCACCGCCTACTCTATTTTTTTTTAATCGCACGGTATATTATTTAACGAGCATTTAAAGGTAAAGTTTAAAAAACAAGTCGTAGGTGAGTTTTTTGATTACCTGAGTGAATAATAGCCCTTATGTGCGAATAGAATACTATACTTTATCCACGACTATGAAATATTTTCAGTAGGCGATACAGAAATATGACTTTATATTCTTTAGATTCTTTATATCAACATTATTATTATTTTTAACAGACGTGTGTAAATATCTTTATTTACAGTCACTTTAGTAATATGTCGATTCGTAACATTTTAGAAAACACCCCTTGGTCGGAAAGTAATTCATGTAGGATTAAATGCCAAAAACGCAATTTGTCTGCATACCTACTATGTCAGTGTATCAACTTTGACAGACAAACAAATATTTTATTACTTAAAAAAAAATTGATTGCGATTAACATAGCATACAAACATCTCTGTCTAATCTTGAGACTGCGTCTCTTGGTCATACAGGGTGCGCAAGAACTCGCGCCCCAGACAAAAATTTTAAGCAAAATAAGATACCAGAAACATAGAAAAAATGTTTAAAAAAATTCTATCTGTCAAAAAAATTTTACATTTATTTTTTAATCTTGTATATATTTTTTTACAATTATTTAGTAAAGGTACAAAAATTTTGCTAATAAAAGCCACAAATAACATTAAACATAGTTACAATTTAGGATACAGCTTCCTTGTTTCCTCCTTTAATAGCTGTAGCAAAAAAACTTGGAAAATTATTTTTCCAACAGAAATAAATAGTCAAAGTGCACAATTTAAACTCTTATAACTTCGAAAGTTTTATAGGTACTTTTTTAACATTTTTTCCATGTTCCTGGTATCTTACCTTATATGGCATTTTTCTCTGGGGCGCGAGTTCTGGCGCATCTTGTATATGTAAGCTCTCAAAGCCTCTGGCACATTTCTCCTCTAGGATGTACTATATTCTGTTCCAAATTTTTTTGCTACAGGCTATTAGAAAATTTAACAAGAAATTGTGACTGTTTAATGTTATTTGTGGCTTTTATTGGCAAAATCTTTACTAAATAATTATAAAAAACATATACAAGATTATCAGTATTATTATATAGTCATAAAAAATGTCAAATGTCAAAAAATAAATGTCAACATTTTTTTACAAATAGAATTTTTCTAACATTGCTCCATGTTCCTGGTATCTTATCTTACTTGAAATTTTTGTCTGGGGCGCGAGTATTGACACACCCTGTATAACAGTATTAAAGACTTAGATATGGACATCTTTCAAAAATTTCACTCTAAATCAGTAAAAGTCATATCTACTTCTCCTTATAATTTCTTGTATTTGCTTTTGTAATTAATTTTTCTTTTCTTTATGTATTATTATTTTTTTTTTCAAGGTACTTTAACTTACTCGTCTATTTCTCTTGTCCTCTATGGACTTTGTAGTCTGTTGGAAATAAATTATATCATTATTATTAAAACTAGATTTAATGAAACACTAATAGTTATTTATTATAAATACAAGACGATAATTATCTTCGAGTGAAAAGGTTTTTTCACAATCTTTATCGTCGTGTATAATATTTCGTTTTATTTTGTACTCAACTACCAGAATTTCTTGTACAAAATAAAGAATATAACCAGTAGATAAAAATTATTTTATCTACTGAAATTAGTTGTTCAAAGCACTCTTTAACATTGAGTACAAAATAAACATATTTCATTGATACGTTTTTTATTTCATTTGAGCAACCAATATACATAAGAGCAACCAATATTTCCTGAAATTCAACACAAATATTAAAATCACAAGTTAATTTGATACTGAATAAAAAATACCGGTTCCAATTTAACCTTAAAAACGTTGTTTTCATTACTGTTGCAATAACAAAAAATCTATTATTTGTCATTTTAAACCGCTTCATAACTCTAACAATAACAAGGTAGTGGAAAACACGATTCCGTGATCCACTTCTGTAATGCAATTAAACGAGAGTTGTTAAAAAACGGATAATAACAACTAAATCTGCAAACCTGCTATACTTTGTATTTCTTCTATATTTTATTGCACCTCAGTTAATTACGACTAATCTTCATTTTTACGACTACAATAAAATTGCATAAAGTGTAATACCCCTATAATGCTTTGGGAGCAAAATTTTTGCATATCAATATTTTTATTTTAAAATAAACCTATTTCGCACAAGAGATAAATAAATATTGGTGAAATAATTAAACAAATATTTGTTGGGAATTAGTTTTATAAAATGAAATAATTTCTGCAAATGGCATACGAATAATTTACCATTCTTCGTTGGGTAAAAACATGATTTCGTAAAAACCCCTATTCATAACAACTTATCTTAACTGACCAAGACAGTTTAGAAGAATGACCCACATAGTTGAGATCGATAATAAATGGAATCCAATTTAACATTGTCTGATGATGATTTTAATATTTATTACACCTCCGGGTCCAATGATGTCGGATCATTCCATAACGCTCTGCGTACCTAAAATCAGAGGATTATTCTTAGTTGAAACTGGAAATTAATTACGTATGTATGTGAATAATCCCCAGGCCGTTGTAACAAGATAACTTCGTTTACACCCTTCAAATTATAACCCATGGTTCGCTTTATAAAATAAAACGATTTAACGATTCAGCCACAAAGACTAAAAATAATGACATTTTAATTACTCATGAAAATGATTACATTATAAATTAATAAAGTTTATAAATTAACTCACTATTTATATCTCTTGTAATTGTAGCCACATTCGAGACAGAATCTTCACAGTGGTTTGTACATACAATTAACCCATTTGCTTTATAAACATAAACAATTAAACTTTGAAACACGTCCGACGTGTTTACCCAAATGTTTTAATCAACATTACATTTTATTTCATTCGGATTAAATAAAAATAAATAGATACGAAGCCTCCGACTGGAACCGTTTCATCAATGTTCATTATAACTGCTGTTTGTCACTGTAACGATTAATAATGTAAGATGACTCGGCAAAAGTTATAATTTATCACCAGCTTTCAAACCGACTCGAACAAACATCGCAACTATTACTATTCCATTTGCAAGTGGACGAGAGTCGCAGCAGATTTTTTGCGACCATTATCTCAGAAATAATTCACTGATTCTGAGCCAATCCGAGTTTAAGTGTGACATTAATAATGCATACAGATAAAAGATTATGTACTTTATGGAGGGTGATAGTTTTAGTTGCAACACATCTTAACAATTTACGCCAACATTGCGACATTAATTTAATAAAATATTAAGGTTTATTTACATTTCTCCCAGAACTTGTGAAGCGAGGTATAATAAAAGAAAAATTGAAAAAAACAATAACAAAGAAATTGTTTATCCACGAGAGAAAAGGTTAAGTTAGGAGTGACAAAGTCACGAGTGGACTTTTTTCACGAGTAGATAATAGTATATTACAAAACGAGCACGGAAAGTGATAAATAACGCACAAGCGGGAAAGTTGCGCACGAGGCGTTAGCCGAGTGCAGGTAATACCGCGAGTGCGTTAGACCCTTTCCTGCAAGTTTTGTACACTATTTTTCCTACGACCATAAATATTTTTTTTCGTACGAACATATTTTTTTTTTCATAACGATTTATTTTTTATAATGGATACAAAAATACGTTGAACAACGATTTATTTTTTATAATGGATACAAAAAAAATACGTTAAATGAAAAAATACAAAACATTCGAGTGTGAATTGTGCGTTAGATTTCTAAAACAAATCGCACAGGTTTTCGACCTCGTACGATATTGCTAATTTTCGCGCATATGTATTTGTGCATTATGATCTAGTTTCATATATGGTCCTAGGAAAACAATCTTTATTGTCGTGTATAATATTTCAATTTATTTTGTACTCATCTACGAGAATTTCTTGAATATAAACAGTAGATAAAATTACTTTATTTCATTAGACGATAAAAGACCACTTTATCTACTGAAATTAGTTGATAAAAGCACTCTTTAACATTGAGTACAAAATAAATAAGAAAAAGCGGAATCTCTTGTATGATTATAACATTTTTGAAATTAACATTAAGAAAATACTGTTTCAAAAAAAAATAAAGATTTTGCTTCTTTTTATTCACATTTAAAGTTCTGTTACAGTTTTGTTTGTGTTCAAATTTATATGAACCGACGAGTTTTTTCCTACAAATCATTTATTTGTGCTTAATTCAATAAAACTCTGGGAAAAGTCAAATGTAAAATGAGCTAACCGTTTAAACGAGATGGTTAGCAGCGAATCGCATTTATATTTAATTTGGGATTCCTAAAGAGCTTGTGATTAACATTTAATGTGGCGTCTTTTACAGGCAAGTGGATGCCAAAAGAACAGGGAAAAAGTTGTGAATCATCATTGTGAAAACCTCGAATATATTGAAGAAATCTGGACTTCAAAGCTCATTCATTATCAGAAATAAGCACAAGGTAAAGATGGGAAGCACCGATCCTTGGAGAGTGACCGTATTTTGGAAACTTTCAAGTTTACAGCATGAAAGGCGCGTTCGCAAACCAGTGCTCAACAACAGATGTCAGCGGAACTCGAAGGGTGTTTCCATTGTGAATACTAAGCGAAATCAGCCGCTTTTATAGATCCTAAAAGTTTTCTCAACCGACAGAACACCCCTTGTTTATAGGCTGTGCGTGTTTTTAAAGTAAGTGAACCGATTTTTTCGCAGATCCTTTTCTTTGTGTTTTGTCAGGTCGATTGTTTTTGTGTCATATTTCACCGGGAAATACAACACACAACACCTATTTGTGTTTCTTGTAAAAAAGTTTGAGTCATTATAAAAAGTTTTGTGAACTAAATTTGACTTTACTGATAATGATTTTAGTTGTTTGAAATTGGCTCAATATTGTTGAGGAAGCGCTTTCGAGAATAAATATTATTTTTGATAAAGATAAATTTGAGCTTGCGAGTAAATTCAAAGCGAACTTTATTCCCAACGTTTCTTAGTTTAAAGCTTTGTCTTGAGTACTTCTAATCGCATTGTTTGAAACTTTCCTTGTATTCAAATAATGCCAGAGTTTCCTACATCAACAACTCATGTAAGGTTCCGAGAACAACTCCGATGGCAGCAGGTTAATTAAACTTGCCAGTTTATAGCCAGAGTTGTTATGTTGCGAATCCTATAGGGACATACAAAAAGAGTAAAATTCGTAATTATTGGAATTTATTGCAGAGTTCCGCATATGTAAGCGTAAAGGAGCAAAGTGATGCCCCAGTGCTGGCAGAACCCCCCCAGACCATGCTTTCCAGATGTCCAGCGTTCACCCGCCATGTAATAGGATTCCTGGTGTTAGTGTTGTTAACCACAAACGTTCGATCGGGACCCCGTTATAGCTCCAGAATAGTTGACATTAAAACGGGAGCAATTCGCGGCATTATCCTCGAACTCAATTCACGACATCTTGAACCGGTTGAAGTGTTTCGCGGAGTTCCATACGCTGCGCCTCCCGTAGGACCCCTCAGATTCAGACTACCTCAACCCCCGCTCGCGTGGCCCGGAACAAGACTTGCAGACACTTTCGGCGCCGTTTGTCCACAGAAATTACCAGACATATCCAACAGAACTGCCGCACTGCAGACGATGCCCAAAGGCAGATACCAGTATTTGAAAAAGTTGGTGCCCCTGCTTGTCAACCAGTCGGAGGACTGTCTCTTCCTCAACATTTATGTACCAGGAAGTGGTAAGTGTAATTTATCGAAATGTGTCTTACTGATATCTCATATTATTATGTCATTAAGATGGGCAAAAACTGCTGAAAAATGTATGTTAATTAAGTCTCTAGTTTGCCCAGGCAGTGTAATAATAATATAATGAATAATACCACGTTTTATTATAAGATTTCAGTTACGTTATTTTTTTAATGAAATATGCCACAGTTTGCGTTTAATAGTTTCTGTTCAAATTTCTGTGTGATACGGAAATTAACTAGGCAACACTGAAATAATGCAGAAAAAAAGAAGAAAGAAGAGAAAAAAACAGAAAAGTTTTACAAAATAATACAAATAATACAGAGATATTTCATAAAACTATATTGAAACTTACACTAAGTGTAAAAAAAAACGCAAATTATCAAAATTTTCAGAGATTTACATAGTGTGAAAAAGGTTCTTCCCAAAAAGGTTAGAAAACTATCAAAAGAAATGTCGTATTTCTTGGTCTTGCTAGTGCAGTGACATAGTCAGTGTTAAAAACGAAATGGAAAAACTTGATGGAAGATGGTTGACAATTATGAAATTGTGAATTGTGACTGTGACAAAGACAACGTCAAAAAACTGGCATTTATTAACAGGCCAAATTACATTATAGAAAAAATCAATTTGCGTTTTTTTGCACTCAAGTGTATGTAAGTGTTCAATCGAAAGTCTTCCGTAATACATTTGGTACATAAGATACCAGGAATATAGAAAAAAATGTTTAAAAAATTCTAGCTATAAAAATTTCGACATTATGGGGGTTTAAATTTTGCACTGTGGCTTTATTTATTTTGTTCAAAAAATTATTTTACATGTTTTTTTTTACTTCAGGCTATTAGAAAGGGAAATAATGAATTATAACTACGTTTAACGTTATTTATGACTTTTATTGGCAAAGTTTTTTATCTTTATTGAATAATTATGAAAAACATATACAAGATTATCAGTAACATTAAATAGACAAAAAAAGTCAAATGTCAACAAATAAATGTCAAAATTGTTGCCCAATAACATTTTTATTTTTTTATGTTCCTGGTATCTTATTATCTTACACACAATTTTTCTGAGGCGCGAGTTCTGAAACACTCTGTATAGCAGTGGTGATTTGTGCGAAATTGTTTTCTCTTATATGTATTTGTTTAATAAAACTTTTTATAAGAAATAATTTATTTGCTTTATTGTAGTGTACTGTTCCGTTTAAACCTCACATTAAAAATATTGTGAGTTTTAACAATCATACAATAATAATCCCGATAGTAAGAATCATCTTTGTTATTTTAAAGGAAAAGCTGTATTTATATAGTATTTTTGGATTATTCGAGTAATTATAAGAGAGTTTTTATTGGTCTTCCCTATACATAACCAAGTTTAGCTATTTTTTAACTATTTAGTTTTTTTGAAAACTAAATTTTTGCACTATTTTCTTTAGAGATAAAAAAAATTATATGTACAAAAAATAGGAAGGGATTTGTTTAGATCTAGATTTAAATATTTTTGAATCACAAATTTCCAAATTAATTTTCTGATTTTTTTGACAAAAAGAAAATTAATTAGAGTTTTGTGATTTAAAAGTAAATATTAGTCAATTCACTGGAGGATTTACAAAATAGTATGTATATTAAAAAACGAGGTTCGTAAGGCACAATTTTAACAAGTTATTTTTCGATACTGAAATGGGTTTCAAAATGACTTACTTCATTAAGTACGCAAGGTAGAAATAGTATATTACATAACGAGAATGGAAAGTAACACATTCCCACAACAAAAAAAAAACATTTTCAATAAAACAATTATTAAATTAGGCGTATATTAATATTAAATTTTTACTTAATTAAGGGAATTTAGGAAATAGTCGGTGGTATTATTACAAAACTTTGTGTCAATTATAAAGGAAATATATATGGCAAAAGCAATGCACATGGCCAACAAACAGCCAATCACGCGTAATGTGCCAGAGGCGCCTACGGCTCTTCGCCTATCGCACAACCTCTGACGTTACTTTGCTAACACCCACGTGCGTTAGGAAATAATGCGATTTGTTCCATATCGTTAACTTTCTTAGGTAATTGACTGTATGGAAAATGTCTCTTTCGTATATGGTCGTGGGAAAAAATACATTGTATATGTTTTTGATGACTTTTATTTCTAAGAGAGCAGAATTAAATAACTCAAGAAAAGTGCAAAAAAATATGAGGCTATTTTGCGAAAAAGTCTTAAAAAGTCGATGTCTATCACAGATTTAAAAGTAAGATTCTGAGACTGTTTTATATTTCAAAAATATTTATAAACCGGTATTTGTAATTCACTACAGGTTTTTTCTAAGAAATTTTTAATTATTGTGAAGTTATAAAACTTTAGCTAAATAATGTTTTTATGTTTGATACAAATATCATTTGCTTTCTCGGTTTACAAATCCACGAGTCGTGACTAAAATTCAACAGCATCAACTCAAACAGTCTATCCTGATTATTTTTATGTCACAGTTTATTTCAAAGTCACAGGCCACCGTTGGACGACATCCTATCCGAAAATGTTTGATTTTATGATTATGGTAATTATGTTTGCTTGTGTGTTTAATTCATGTAAGTCTGAAGGAATCTTTAAGGGTCTATCACTGATTACAAGCAAACAAGCTTGTTTGTTTAGAGTTGCGTTTAATCGCGGTTTAAAGCCAGTTTTGCTGGCCCATTTAAAAAGCAGCAATTTACAACTATCAAATTTAAGCTTGTAAACACAGCTTTATACACCCTCACTCATTTCATATAATGAACGACGAAATTAAGGAAAATGTCTTACATAAACACGATAGTTATGGTTGTCTCAATAGTAGGGAAACTCTAAAAGAAGTTATTTGTAATTTCTTTTAAGGAAACTTTTCGTAACGTAGCTGAAAGTTACGATACATTCTTTTAACGATTTCTCACGAAACAACTGTCGACAAGCCACATTAAATAACTATCAAACTCAAATGGTAATATTTCCTCTAAAAATCCTGTAAGTGTTAAAGACTCAAAGAGCAATTGATTTTTTCCGATGTCACTTTAGTTAAACTCTTGTTTTCAGCGCAGAAAACCAAGCATTTCAGCATAACACTGTAATTAAAATCAATGTTTTTTTTGGTTTAAACTTAATTGTGTATTTACTGTATTACATTAGTTTCAGTTATACAAATGTACGAATATCGCAAATTAATTTCTATGCTTCAGCTGTGCCAGTTAATGGCGGCAGAAATAAAATAAACTAAGTTTAATTTTAACCCAGCTGTTGGTAGCTGTTAACATAACATAAAAGTTGTCGTGACATAATTAGCAGTGTTTTATGTATTACGTGTACATTAACCCTCTACCTTACCTTAGAGCGTAGCTATAATAGTGTTGAAAGAATCTTCGCAAAGTTTCTGTATAAAATTTGCATGTATTTTAGCCCACAATAAAGTTATGAAACTTACCTGTCTAAAAATCTTGTTACAGTTCAATATGTGGTAATAAATACAGGCTATAACGGTAATAAAATGTTAAATTAGATAACTGATGGTGTGATGTGTAATACGAAACTTCCCAAGTTTATCGCTTATAAAGTACACCTAGGCTACACAGTTACGAATAATCGTGCTCCTCTAATGAGAGGTTACTCGAATAAATGGCAATATCAGATAAGGTCACCAAAGTTCCTCTGATCAGGTTGCTGCAGCTAGTTCGTAAATTTGCTAACGTTGTTATACTAGATCACGTTTCAAACCTCAAATTTCTAGATCCTGTCACATATTGTTACGAAAACTTTCCGAGACATTTTTAACTTAGGCATTTATTTGACTACATTTGAAACTTTCTTCACCTTTTACTCTTTATCTGTACGTTTTAAATTACATCACTTTTACTTCACTCACGTGCTCTTATCATCTCTAAGAAATCAAATTTCAGTCATGTTCTCCCTTTGTGCTTGCAAGAACCGCCCCACATATTTCACAGAACTACAACTTTATTACAAGCTATATGCTGAAAGCATGCTATTAGTGTTTGTACAAATTAGGCATTTCCATTACAGGCCAACAGTCGAAGGGCTGTTAGCTAATTTCCTAACATATTCCTACTTCCCTGCTTCTAACTAACGCACGTGGAATACGTGCAAGTATAGGTGATACATAATAGACGTGATGCATCATGTCGCTACCAATTTCAGAATTTCTAATAGAACGTTTTAGGTGGCAAATTCGAGTAGTGTTTCAAGCTAATTGAAAGAATATCTAAACTTTTTATAACTACCGCATTAGTGACAGTAGATATTTACACATTGAGGTAACATCACAAAATGCAAATTAAACAAAAAAATAACTACTTACACTACAAATAACTACTTTAGTAGTAAATAAAAAATTAACGTGAGCTAAAAAGATTTCTCTGCAGACAAAACACTTTTCTATAAAAAAAAATCTATAATTTCTAAATTTTTATAATCGAATACATTTTGTTGGGATTAATTGCTGAAATTCTCGGAAATACGAGTTTTTTTTTCTACGCAGTGAATTGATTTTTTCTTATTTTCATTAACGTGTTATCAAGAAAAGTATTACTACTATTATTAAATGAATTTTTTGCACATAATTGTGCAGCATCAAAAAACAAGATACGGGTAGACAAAAATTTGAACTTTGTAATAAAAAATTTTTTAATGCTCTCCATAGTGGCATATTAATCATATTATTGATGTTGATTTGACTTTATAATATAAAACAAATACAAAAAAAATCCGTAGAACAGTATGTATGTAAATTATAAGCTTTTTTGCTATTCTTTCTTGTAAATAAAAACTATGACGACGTTCAAAAAATAATATATCGAGCGATCAATCTTGGATTCGAAAACGTATGTCTGTAAAATGTCAAGTAAAATGACAAGTCGAAAAGTAAAATGGCACGATCAAAAAGGTGATGATTATAATAACTAAATTTATAATTTACCTTCAGAAAAGAGCGATCCTACTCGTTTTATTATACGTCGGCGACTAATTCCAATCCATTTTACCGTTTTACCTTTTGACTTGTCATTTTATTTGACGTTTCACGTGCAGTTAGACATACGTTCTCGGATGCAAAGGTGACTCAATTACAAATTATCTTGATCGCTCGATATAATATTCTTAGCTGTTTTCTGAATTGATTTTCTGATACTTGAAAATATAAATTACGTTGTTTGATGTTTGATTTGTCTCAGAGTGGATGAATACTTACAACATCAGACAGATCAAACGTATCAAATAACACACTTGAAAAAGTAAAACCGATATAAACTTTATACATAAAAAAATCAATAGAAATCATCTGTGTTTTTTTTTTACTTTTTTATGGAACAGGAAAGTCAATAAAAATGTAGAATAGTGAAAAAGTAAAAATGTGTTACAAAAACTGCAAATTTTACAGAAAAAAGAACTAGTGATTATACAGGATGTTTACAGTCTTGGAATTGAAAATTGACCTAGTAATATAATAATTATAATATAATAATTCACGTGCAGTTAGACATACGTTCTCGGATGCAAAGGTGATTCGATTAGAAATTATCTTGATCGATCGATATAACGTTCTAATAGGAATCTTAAGAGATTCTTATGCAAAACAAAAAAAAAAACATATTTTGAAATAAGCAAAACTACAGGTCGCTCAAACACCCGCGCAGAAATTGAAAGGTACATACATTATTGAAAAGCACATCTAATAGAATTTGAATTTAAAAAAATATCTACTCGTATTAGAATTCAGCAAAAAATTACTGTTCCTAAATTTGACAACGCTGTGTTTTAATACATATTACTCATGTTTAGCTAGGGTTATGATAACAATGTTTAAACCCTAGGAGACTATTACTAATATTTCAAGAAAAAGAATAAAATTCGTTATACAAAACATCCCAAGCCATAACTGCATTATTTTTAAAGGTATGACAATACTTCTTTTAATAACGTTGTACAATTTATTGACCTCTATTATTTGCATCTGCATCAATTTCAATTGTCTTTTAACATACTCACTATTTATTATTTACACTAACATTTGTTTTTAGGCAATTTGAAAATTAAATTACCTAAATTTGACTGTAGAAGAATAGAACATTTTTATTCATTTTATCTAAGACAAACAAAGGACTGATAATCAAAAACGGTTCAATTTTGATCAAAGAAGTATTGTAACGTTTTTAAAAATAATGAAATTATATTATGCCTTGGAGCGTTTTTTACAATCTATTCTGTATATGTACTTACTTACTAATTGTAATTGGAAATGAAACTGAAAAAAGTTTTGTTATCAGAGGATTTTTTTAATTTATTTTACATTAAACCTTTATTCTCTTATTTAAATTTGTATAAAGAATTGTAACTTATAAAAACTACTTAATATGTCATCAATAAGTGTACTATATTGATATTCATCCCTAATTAAGTTTCAAGACCAGAAGCTGAATTGAAAAACTAAATTTTTAGACTTTCTAACAACCAACTACGAGGTTGTCGAAAACTTAGCACACACCGTGTATACATAGTGAGTCATTTATAATAAACACCCTAACCGATTTTCAGACACTTAAAATACATTCCCACAGAAAACTTAGCTTTTGTTATTTCCGCAAAATTTAGAGTCGGTTTATAAAAGCGGCATTAAGTTAGTTGCAGTCAAACGTCAGATTAACTGATCATTTGATCAAATTATACGGTTTTTTGAACGGCCAGTACATTTCAACTTTTAGGGCCTATTTAATTGCAATCAAATATTAATGTAACATTAAGCAATGCAAAGAATATAAACAATGACTTAATTTGAATTAGTTTAATTTTGATTAAAATTTTTAATTAGCTCTCTCTGTGTTTTCAAATTCAAGGCCAAGTTAAAACAAATTTTTGGAGTGTCGACTACAAGGGCAGTAAATCGAACGGCTTTTAAGGAGTTTAATACTCAGTAGAGAATGTGCTTATTATGATTTATAACATTATAAGTTATAATTAAGACTGAATCAATTGAACACTTGAATTCTTAAATAAGAGTTTTTAAATAGGCGCAGTTTGTTAAGTGGTAGAATTTTAAAAAAATTTTGGACAATTTTGTAAATATAATTTCTAAGATAGGTGCACTAAGTTTTCAAACGACGTTGATATCTTTTTAAATAACTTTTTTATAAAAGCAAAATTTAACAATGGAAACGGCGTAAGAAAAAATTTCCGGAGCTGACCTAGCGTAATTAATGTAATATTATTTTATAATGATAAACAGTGAAAAAAATCTTTGTTAATTTAATTAAGATGTTTTTTAAAGCGTTTGTTTAAACATCGTTATGGAGTGTACCTACCTACATTATAATGTTGCTATGTTTAACATTCCACTGAATCTACACCTGAAAAAAACAAATTATTTTTATTTTGAAATGGAATACATCAAACATTTTTTTATTGTTCTCAAAATCGTGTGAAGATGGGATTTTTTAAATTTATTGTATTTTTAATCTAAATTAGATTTCAGTTTGAAAATTTGTTTAATTAAAATGTATCCAATTGCGGTTTATAATTCAAACCCTATTAATTGAGCTATTAATAAAAATTTTACAATAAAATAAAAAAAAACATGTTGATTTATCTCGGCGTTGGCAATAGAGCCTGCAAAAATAGTATTGCACTATTTTACCCCAAAACAAAACACAACTTTACAGCTATTGAAAGTAGGGCAAAATAGTGGCTTCAAGCTTTCAGAACGAACTTTTTGTTTTCAGAAAAATACAGCGATTTCATTTGGATAACTTGTTTTAACTGTCGATAAATTTGTGTAGATGCAGGATTGTTACGCCTGTGATAAAAACTTGGAAATATTTAAAGCACTCAAGTTCAAAATCGAGCAGGAAAACATTTTAAGCTAGAGTTTAAATTGGCAAATTTCCCAACCTATAAGCTTTTTATTCGTTGAATTTTTCATTTAAATTCTTGTAATTGAATTTACGCTTATTTAATTTTAAAAAGTATATTTTTCTTCGGTTGAAGTGAATATTATGGAAATAAGCTTCTATAATTTCGTTACATTGTGTGGCCTCGTCAGTCATTCGGCGAATTTTGCGAAGACCTGCGTAACGGACAGACAATTTCCCGCCTATTTGCATAGTAAATATAGAACAGAAGCGTATTAAAATTTTACAGACGTCATCGACGTAACCGCATAAACAATAATTTCAGTCGTGACACTTTTAGAGAAATTCAGTCTGGAATGGCTTGAACCAACAACATCGAACTTCAGTTACTGCCGCCTCCAGGCCACAAATACGAGTACATCGCCAAACCACCAGCTTTTACGAGTATTTGTTAAGCCAAAACGGAAAGCCTTTCCACGGTCCAAGAAAGTCTTCTAATGACTCTTTGAAAAATACCATTTTCGACACTTTTATGCCGGCGTTTTTATTTATCATACGAGTTGAAAATCTGTCAAACTTATTTAAACGAGATGTTGACATATTGGAGAAGTTATTGATTGTGATTGAAATTAAAAGCTTTTTAATGTATCTCGAAGTTGGGAAAATGTAATAACTGACGTCGATTAAGGCCGAAACAGAAATGACATGTTATTGCATTAGCTTTATTTTGGTGTTTTTTGCCAAAGAACTCGTGACATTTTTATTAAGCAATGGTTTTCTCATAAAATGATTGATGAAAAAAAAGCTTAAAGCGTATCGACTCGTTCTAAAAACAAGTCTAGGTAAATGGGATGATTTCCATTCGAGTTTACATAAGTAAGCCATTTAAATTAATTCACTTTTAACACTCTGTAAAGTTTGTTGAAGTAATTTAACTGGATTCATTTGGAAACCGTCAAGGGCCATGTTAGTGCCCAATTCAGGTTTTATTTAAGGTGCGCAAAAGTTTCCTAATTAACTTAATACTGTTTACAGGCAACCACATTCGGCTTTCAGCTGAACACATTCTGTTCTAATACACAAAACAAACAATACACAATACCTACATAGAAAAGAAAAATTCAAAATTAACTTTAAAGTTGATAATCTACTTAATAAACTGTTTTAAAGATAAAGTTTTCTTATATGGAAATTATTTTGAAAGAAATTTTAAACAAATGATATGACATACATATGGAAGAAACGAGGAAGCCACAGAGGCATCTTGGCTCATACGAATGATGTGAAAAAAATTCCATTATTGTTAGAAATATTTGAGTTTGGTTGCACTATATCATATTAACTTTCCTTAGTTCTCTTGAATGTTGAAGAGAAATGAGTTTCTATTTCTCTTTTTGTCGGGACATTTTGAAATAAAATTCTTCTGGTTTAATTATTCCACAACCTCTAGAATATACATTTTTCAACAGAAAGCACAAAAAACTTAAAGTAAATTAAATACCTCGTATCCAGTTGTTTCAGTTATATTTTTAATTAAATACAACACGATTCTTAGATTAGAACAAGTATGAAGGTAAATGGAACACTTAACTATAAAATCTATAAAAAGTTAAGAGGTGGCACATAATTAAAGATGTTTCACAATTAATTTTAAGTTTCAAGTGCGCTAATAGTATATTAAAGTACAAGTTGCAGAAGCACAAATTTGAAATTCCGAAACGAGCCGCGTAGCGGCGAGTTAAGCAACGAATGAGTGCTTGAAGAACCTTCTGCAACAAGTGCTTTACACTATTTTTCTATTTTGCCACTTTATATCATTTTTAAATTAAAAAACGAAAATTTTAATTTTTTTCTAGAGAATTTTGCGACGGTTGACGACATTTATGTGGAATAATTTTAGACGGCTGTAAAAAATAAAAATAATTCTTATTCTCACATTTGAAAATGAATTGTGAAGAAAGTCCGTCACTAAAATTAAATTAACGCTAACGATTTATTCCAGCACTCAAATGACGTCATTTGGGTGCTGGAATAGACTTATTCTAACACCGAAATAGAAAAAGCTTATTTCGATACCAAAACCGATGCTTTAATGAGCCATTTCAACACCAATTTGGGTGCTGACATAGATTAGTAGAATTTACTTTTTAGAGGTTGGTAATGGTGATTTTCAGGGGCGTTTTGAGCGATTTCTGCATAAAATATTTGCATTATTCATTGTTAATTCAACAAAATTTTAAAAAATATTTAAGATTTGACACTTTGAAAATGGAACTTTTAAACTTTGTGACATGTATTACCAACCACAACCTTATTAGAGCAAAAGTTCCTAAATTTTGAAAAATTTACATTTATGTTAAAAAAGTGCACAAAACGGGCAAAATAGAAAAAATTGCATAAACAACTCGTTTCATAAGTCATTTGTGGAAACTCTTTTTTTTTTTATAAAACTCACACTTCGCTGCTGGTTTCATAAACCTGAACTCGTTCCACAAAACTTGCGTTACTTGCGTTCTTTAATATACTATTCTTTCAGGTGCAAAATAGAAAAAAAAGTAAAAAAAATTCTACCTGGCAATCTTTTTAAAATTTTTTGACATTCAACATTTTTTATGACCATTTAATGATACTGATGATCTAGTATTTGTTTTTTTTTATAATTAATTAGTAAAGTTACAAAAATTTTGCCAATAAAAGCCACAAATAACATTAAACAGAGTTACAATTTAGGACACAGCTTCTTTGTTTCCTCTTCTAATAGCATGTAGCAAAAAAAAAATTGGAAAAACATTTTTCCAGCAGAAATAAATAAAGTCAAAGTGCAAAATTTAAACTCTCATAACTTTGAAATAGAATTTTTTAACATTTTTTCCATGTTCTTGGTTTCTTACTTTTACGTGGCATTTTTCTCTTGGGTGCGAGTTCTGGCGCACCCTATATAATATTAATGTTACTAATAACATAGATTGTGCATACTTGTCTTCAAATATTTGTTTTGGATTTGTTGCAGTTTTTTAAGTCAGCTCCATCTAAAATCGCGAATGCATTTATTTGATGATTAATCTCGACTTTAATTACAAAAGCTTAATGCTATGATGAGAATTCAAATAACCGCTATTGTTTTTGTTCGTGGTAAATATAATTCTGCAAGCAATTAATGCAACGTGTTTCCAGCTTACGCAGGAAAATCAAACCGGAGAGTTTAATCTAAGTGAATTTATTCTTGCATGCAATTTTCGAGCTAAATGGAAAAAACAAGGCAACATTTTTGGAAAAGTTTAACAAATCTCAATTTAATTTTTAAATCAACAGAATTTGCATTTGTGTGCCACGTTTTAGGAATTGAAATACCTATAAACGAGTTGAGAATTTAATTACTGCAACTGTTTTTCTGCAACAGCGTTTTAAAGCAGTTGCAGGCATTTATGACCTAGATTTGAGACACAAGGAAATGATCAGAATAACTGGATTTAATTTGGAAACTTGCTGGAAATTATGAAACGTTTATTTTAAGTGTCTACGAAAAACTCTAAGCATTCCGTTGTAGTGCAGTAAATTTAACTTAACGAAAAAGAGTAAAGATTCGGTTAATTGCCGGATTCATAAAGGAATTGCGTGAAACCGATGCATAAAAAGCTTACATTAACTTAGGTAACTCAATGCACAAAAGAATGAAGGAGTGAAAAGGTTCAACCACTTTTTTCTCATTAGCTCCGTAAAACTTAAATTAGATTAAAAAGTTGAACTCCTCGAGTGGCTAATGAGAAAGCAGAACGGTGCTTCTCCAACATTTCTTAAATGTAAGCTTTGGAATTTTAGAAGCAAATCGGATTATTCAAGTTTTCAAATTTTGAATCATTGTAGAATACTCCCAAGTCGTACCATATTTATAACAAGTTGTGCCCTCAGTATTAATATTTAAATACATTGAAAAACTTTCTGAACTTTCGGAAACTTTTCTGTGGCCATAGGTATATATCAAGTTGACATTACTAGCCACATAAAAACTTCCACTTTTCCAAAGACGTTTCACACGGAATTTCAATGCGGCTTCCCTAGCAAAATACTGTAATAAACTTTAGCCATATTATTGAATTATAAAAACGAAATACTCCCTTCCCAGCTGCCAGAAAACTCGTTAAATTAACTCCACGTTATTCAAATTTCCAAAGAACCATCAATTTTAAAACAACAATAAGTCGTAAAATAAATCGAGATAAGAGCCAAAGAATGGATTATTAAAAATTCGCAATCGAGTCAATTTAGGTGAAATGTGCAATAAAAGCGAGAGGTGAAGAAAATCTCTGCAACTGCATTATTTTCCCGATGATTTTGAATGGAAAAAGTAACAGACCAAACAAAGATTTCCGAGAACATTAAGAAGCAACTCGTGCATGAATGTGAGAAAATCCTTTACAGATAATTCAATGGAGGAGAATAATTCCCGTTTCAGATGTGATATATTCCAATCTAGCGCAGTGCGACTTACAGATAACTTGTTAATCGGGTCACTAACTTTCACGATGTGTGACAGATAAAATGATAGAAAAGAGCAAAATTTCAATCGACACAGATAAAATTCGAAGACAGTTTTTTCACACTTTTTATAATGTTTTTGTTTACAAAAATTATTGAGATTTTTTAAAAGCATAGAGACACCACATTTGCTTTGGGTTGTATAAATAGCTGATTTTTGACTTACTAACTTTTGTTAAATTTATGTTGCAACAGAAAGCGAGTTTGGTGTAATATACAGGTTGTTCTGTTTTTATTGTTACAAATTTGAACAGGTAAAAGAATATTCAATTTTAAGACCAAAGTTTCCCATAAACATGTATCAAAAAATGTTTTGTAAAGGAGCTACACCCTCTGAAAGGGATGCGTTTTTAATGGGGTTGAATCAAAAAAACGCAAAAGAACTCTTTTTTGTGAAAAACTGGAATTTAGAATTTTGTTGCTGAAAGTGGCAAGAAACTTCAGCAAAAATAGTTAGAGTTCTTTTTATCCTAACCCCCAGTTAAAAAAAAAAATACCAAAAACTATGCCATTTTCAACTTAATTTGCTAATTTTTTGGCCCATTTGGGAGAAATTTTACTTGAAAAAGGCAAAAATAATTTCGTTTTCGACCCCTCTTTGGGATATTTTATCAAAATTTGTGGAAAAAATCGTTTTTATTCGTTTGAAAATAGATGAAAATAATAAAAAAATTTGCCTAATTAATTATTGGGCATGTTTTGATCAAAAACAATTATTTTTACTAAAAATAAGCAAAAAACACCATTTTCTATTTAGTTATGAGATTTCTTGGCTTACTTGAGCAAAATGTCGCAAAGGAAAAGTGCCTAGTGAATGAAATTTTTCAAAAAAAAGTAGGTTTTTAGGTCATCAAACTAAATCCAGTAAAACAGACCAAAATAGAACGGTAATTTGAATCTAGTTTAGTCATTTTGTGGCTTATTTATTTTATCGAAATTTTGAGAAAAAAGCTTTTAAGTGAAAAACATGCTTTTACTCTCGAAAATGTCAAAAATAGCATAATTTTCGATTGACACGGCAAAATTTTTTATCATTTTCGATCTAATTTGGTGAATTTTGGGCTGTTTTAGCGAAAAAACAAAACAAAAAACAAAAAAAAAT
>NW_025401068.1:2466133-2541769 GCF_015345945.1 Tribolium madens | reverse complement strand
ATTTTTCGACTGGTTTGGACAAAATTTTGCAAAAAACTTGCATTTCTGGCTGAAGAACTTTCTTAAACGCTTGAGAAAGTGAAAAATAACATCATTTTGGATTTAGTTTCGTAATTTTTTTCTTGTCTCGATAAAACCTTATTCAAAATTTTAGTTTTTATCTTAAAAACATGCTAAATCGTTCAAAAAAGCGAAAATAATATGATTTTCGATCAAATTTGACCATTTTTTTTTGGTAAAAAACAAAACAAAACAAGTGTAACATAAATATTAAAAAGATTTGACTCAAAATGGGTAAGCTGTATCGGAAAAACGCAAGAAACTTTTTTTTTTGAAAAAATCTATGGAATTTAGAATTTCTATTTTTCAAAGTGACAAGAAACTTCAGCTAAAATAGTTATAGTACTTTTTATCCCAAACTCCCCCAATTCAGGATGCCCCTGATTAAAAATTTCGACATTTAGAAATTAACTGTACCAAATTTTGTAATTTTATCTAAAATGGTTTATGAAATATTGGACAAAATCCATTAAAAGACCCCCATAGAGTGTAGCCCCCTTACATATTATTTTTCAATACATGTTCATAGGAAACTTTTATCTTAAAAATGAATATTCTATCACCTGTTAAAATTTGTAACAATAAAAATGGAACACCCTGTATTTATTTCAATGCTCTCTCAAATCTCGTTTAGAAAATCGTAAAAGGTAAGGTATCTTCAGAACATGTCACTCAATGTTGAAAAATTCAATTTATTATCTAGCGTCCAATTTGGTTTGGCCCTTATGCACAGTGTGAAAGTGTCTTGTTTGGTGTCACAACCGCCACGAGTCTGACGGATTGTAGAGAAATTAGGGTTTCAATGCTGATCAATTTATCATACATAACAACTCTACATATTTTTAGCATCATCAACGTCATGCACAAATAAGGAGACAAAAATTCATTTACAGCAAATTCTGCAAAAAGTCAATCATTCCACCGATTAAATAAAAGTCGGAAACAAAAGGAATGTAATTTTCAAGACATCAACAATACACACACTTTTAGTCATTGTATAAAAGAAATCAAGCGCGTCAGAAATTGGTTCCAAAACGGCCATTGGAACAAGTGCAAATGAGAAAGTAAGAGTAAGAGCTATTGTCTGTGCGGTCGTTGCCAGAGTAAGAAAAAGAAGTGAAAAAAATCAGACCCTAGAACGAATGAGACAAAGCGGAGAGAAATCCGATCAAGTCGATGCATTTTAGTAACATCTGCCCATTTACCACCGTGATTCACATGTGTAATATATGCAATTGTTTTCGCATTTATCAAATGAAAGAAGTCGTTTGTAAACTCGTATAAATGCGTGCATCAAACATTTTCCTCTCAAATTTGTAAATAGGTGACTTATTATTTGTTCCCCTAACAATGTTTATTGACTCTTTTACAAGATATTTGCATGACAAAAACCAAAGTAATCATCTTAGAAATTGCAGGTTGGGTGAAATTGCTGTCCCATTGCTCTGAAAGCTTTAAATTGTATTTAAATTTTATTGTTAAATAACGCAGTATAATGCATTAATATGAATTTTTATAGACTGATTTTTAATTTCCTACAATTACGAAAATTTGGTGTAAAAAGGGTGGATGCGCCGGTTAAAAATATTTTAGAAAAAAATTAACAGTAATAATAAAACAGAACTAGTGTAATATCTATTAAATGTAAAAGAATTAACAGTACAATATTGTGAAAATAAGGTCCTCAAATCCTAGTAACAAGGTTGAAAAATTAACTGGAGGGTAATTAAAACGACTGTTATGCAATAACTTATTGTTTGACCTTCCCGCACATTACGTCGATGCCATGATCTTACTTAATTATTGTAATTTTTCAAAAGGATTGTTAACCTGATGATGTCTATGGTTTAATAGACGAAACAAACGTTGCATAACAGTCGTTTTAATTCCTACTAGTTCTCCTCCAGTTAATTTTTCAACCTTGTTAACAGCACAATATTTCCATCTATA
This sequence comes from Tribolium madens, assembly GCF_015345945.1. Lineage (NCBI taxonomy): Eukaryota > Metazoa > Arthropoda > Insecta > Coleoptera > Tenebrionidae > Tribolium > Tribolium madens. Next base: position 2,539,759 of record NW_025401068.1, on the reverse strand, counting down.
ATCTATATTTACTTTTTTGTAAGCAATTGCCAGTATCAAAATAATTACTATATACCCTGAAACATTCACATATGAACCAGCTGTATCTCCCTTTTACCCTAGGTAACTGAGGTTATATTATACAGGGTGCGTCAGAACTCGCGTCCCAGAGAAAAATTTCAAGTAAGATACCAGGAACAGAAAAAAAATGTTTAAAAAATTCTATCTGTCAAAAAATTTGGACTATTACGTTTTGACATTTGACATTTTTTTTATGTCTATTTAATGATACTGATGATCTTGTATATGTTTTTCTATAATTAATTAGTAAAGGTACAAAAATTTTGCCTATAAAAGCCATAAATAACATTAAACAGAGTTACTATTTAGGATACAACTTCCTTGTTTCCTCTTCTCATAGCCAGTAGCAAAAAAACTTGGAAAGTTATTTTTCCAACAGAAATAAATAGAATCAAAATTCAAAATTATAACTTCGAAATTTTTATAGATAGAATTTTTTAATCATTTTTTCCATGTTTCTGGTATCTTACCTTACATTTTTCTCTGGGGCGCGAGTTCTGGCGCACCTGTATGTATCGGAGGTATCGTCGAATAGAATATGTACAGTTGCGGAATTAAAATTTCGGGCAGTATTGTCATTTTCATAATGTGAACTCTAATACAACCTTTACATTAATAACCTCATTTATTTACTTTCAAATACATATAGTGATTTGTGGCATAATAACTGGTAGGCAGCAAATCAAAGCAATGATTTAATTACACTTAGTTCAATTAATAAATTTCCTAAGACAGACAAATTGTTTAATTAATAATTTTAACAACAACAAAAAGTTTAATTGTCAAATGTCGGTCATGATGACAGTATTTAAAGTGACTGCCCGAAATTTTAATTCCGCAATTGTACATATTTTAAATGTCATTAAAAACTCAATGCTGATAGTCTTATAATGTCTGATATTCACCATATGACGCTTCTACCAACTTAACAACACTTTGACAATTGTAAAAAAACATGAAATTGTTCAATGCAATTTTGAAAAATACAGCGTGTTTTAAAATGATTTTCATCTAGGTAGTCGCGTATAGAATTTGTTTACATGTAAATTTTTCTTTTTAAATCAAATAGTTCTGTCTACAGTGACTACTAGTCAATTGGAATAAGTTAACATGTGAGGTTAATTATAGTTTGTTTTTTTATTTATGCGTGTGGATCAATTAATAATTCGAAAGACGTCCCGAGTAGTATCTCTTTTCAACATTTGTAAACAATCTTGTTGCTCTCTCACTACGTCTTTGCGTAAGGTCGGTCACATTATTTATCTCACTTTAACAAATGCGATTAAAGTAACTCAGAGCTAGTGACGTATCGTCACGTAGGATATTTGTAATTTAATTTTTAATGGAGAAAACTGATTTAAAGCTAATATTTATACATTCTATATCATCATAATAATCGTAATTCAAGTCCTCTAAAAGTCCTAATACCAGGGAGAAGCTTTAATGTTTGACTTTAGTACCAAAATGTCAGAAAATGTCAAATGTCAAAAACAGAAGGAAGTCATGTCGTGTTCTTGATTCACACTACCCCCACCAGCAAATTAAAAAAAATAAACTGTAGATTCAATATTTTTTAAATAAGCATTTTTATTTTGCATGGAAATTTCATAGACAACTAGATGAAAATCATTTTAAAACACGCTGTATTAAATTTATATTATATCAGAACCAATAAACGCGAGTGGTCTAATTTCCACAGAAATACAGAATGATCTTTTTGTTTTCCATTACCTAGAACGATAAAATGCTGCAAATGGTTATGGCCCAGTTTTCAGCTCAAACCCCGTCTTACTTATTATAATTTTACATTAAGAAGCTTAGCACCAGTAATGTATTCACCTTTACAAAAGGCACTTCTTGCACATTATTTATGATGGTAATTTTCTAACCTCTATAAGCAACGCACTGACAAATGTAAAATCTCAGATTTATTCTTTACCCGGGAAATTAAGTCTAGAAGGCCCAAATTATCTTCCATTTCTTTCTTCAGAACCGCCAGTATAAGTAATTCAACTCCAAACAACAAATCTTGTCGAATTAAATTTAAATTTGCAAATTATTATTAGTTGCTCTGTGCTTATTTTCCTGCATATTTGCGGTTAACAGATAGTTTGCCAAAATGACCAAGAAGTGTTTCGTGCATAGTTCTCTAAACCAAGTATGTGCCAGTCGCTGGTCGTCACAAAGAGCTCTCTGGGTTCTTATCTCCATCTGCTCTTCCGCTTTATTCGCCCTCTCTTAGCCGCATTATAAAAAGCTTTATGCAATTTTTCCTAATGGCTAGCGGAGTTCTACTTGATATACATGGAATGTTGTCGACTTTCCTTCGCTAGAATAACCAACACAAGGGACTAGAATTCTTGATATCGCATTTGTCACGTTGCAATTCTTTATACTTATCTCCGAATAAAATAAATAGCAGTCTAAAGAGCTTGATAGTAAATTAATTGCCTCAGATGACCTATAATAAAAAACTGGTTGGCCAGTTTGTCATTATCTGTCATCGATCAGAACCCTCCTTATCTGCAAGGTAGTAATCTCCACCCCTCGTCGTTAAAAGATATTTATGACACTTTCGAAACTGCTCTGGGTTGAGCGGACAGTAAAATGTTGGAAGCGTGCGTTACAAACTACATGTTCAGAAAATTTCTTTTTTTACCTATTGCCTCAAGCTTTACATTTCTGCCTAATTCATTTGCTGAAAACAAATTTCGCCATTTATTTAAATTTATCCGACAAGTTTACGTCGTGTTGATATTAAAACGATATTATTTACGTGTTCTAATATCACAAAACTGCCATCTCGACTATAAACATCCAGGTGTCGTCAATAAAGCTGTATTTTGCATAATTAATTTGCTATATTCTACATAAATACAGCGCGATCAAAAAGTCTTTCTATCAAATAGGCGTACTACCGTGCGATCAAAAAAAATAATAATTAGAGTAGGCGGTGAGTGATTAAAGTCCTTCAGATGGCAATCCTGATTTTTGACATCAAATGTCCGCGGAAATTTTGACAAGTTTGCATTTTATTCCTTTTGAGTGAAATAATGTACACTTTAGAGCAGAAATTTTTTATTGCTGTACAGAGATTGCTGTAAGATGTTTAGCCAAAAACGAGTGATACATTCTGGGGCTCATTTTTGGAGAAAATAATATTGGTTCAAACCGCATCCCGCTATCGTCTTTTGTTTTCGACTTACAGACAAAAGTTGACAGTTTGGCGAAATCTAAAAAAATTCATATCTTCGTTATTGTAGAAGATACGGATTTGAAATAAGGACATTATATAGGCACTTTTTTACGAAGAATTTAATAATGTACTTAACAATTTTTTTCAGTTATTGGTTTAGCCGTAATAAGATACATTTGTATTTTTTTAAATGGAAATTATAGGCGGCTATGGCAATTTTGAAAAGCTTATTTTTTCTGATCTAAAAAATATGTATTTGTAAGAGAATATTTTTTTATAATTGTACTTAAAAAGTGAAATACATATTTTGTTTGATAATAGTTAGTGTAATAGTTGTGTAAATAATAATCAATAAGAGTTTTGTAAACTGTAAAATAGATGAACAAATAGATAAAATTATAAAAATTAAAAAAAATGCGATACGTTAGAAGTTTTGAACAAATATGCGAGCGCCAAAGATAGGAAAAACAAATGTGTCAACAGTCAACACAATTAGAAAAAACATTTTTTATGACCTAATAGAAGTAGAATAACGTTCCACATAGACGGAATTTGGGTATTTGAATAGCCATATCGTCATTTTTGTGTCATATAAAATATATTTTAGGGAATTAAAGCGGCTTTTTTTACAATACTCTATGTATGACTAGAAGTTACAATGGTAATATTAGCTTCTTTAAAAACAAAGAAATGTTATTAGTCGCCAATAAGTTGATTTATGATTTATTTTGCATTTTTTTCATTTTATATTACTTAGAAAACTCTTTCATTAGTGACACTGGTTGAATAATATAGTTTAAATCCTTTTAGTTGAAGATGCAACATTTTTTCATGGCCAACTGCGAACAAAAATCAAAGATAATTTTTTGCTAAAAATATATTATAATAATTTGTTTCAAATACGAGTATATATATTTTTTAGATAAGAAAAAAACAAACTTTTTAAAAATGACAGCCATCTATGATTCCCATTAAAAAAAATACAAGTTTATTTTATTACAACTAAACAAACAACTGAAAAAAATTCTTAACTACATTATTAAATTCTACGTGTCTTCTATAATAACAAAGATACGATTTTTTTAAGATTTCGCTAAAATGTCAATTTTTGTCAATAAGTCAAAAACAAAAGATGATAGCGGGAATGCGGTTTTAACCAATATTATTTCCTCAAAAAATGAGCTCCAGAATGTATTACTCGTTTTTCGCTAAATCTTTTTGTTTGTCTATTTTGGAACCCTTGTATTTGCCGAGAAATTTAAGAAATTTACATTTAAAAATAATAAATTCGATAAAAAGAAACAAATAATTTGTTTTTTGATCATTAGAGATATGATAGTTGTTGAGTTCATCTATTTTCGTTTGTTATATCTATATTTACAAAATTAATCTAAAAACGTCTAATGAATCTGGTTTCCAATACGTTATTAGTTGATGGGAGAAACCTTGTTAGAGCCGACAAATACAAAGTAAATTTGCAACGGCAGCATTCTAGTGAATTTAAAACTCCAACATGCCTGAAGCCGTTTGGTGGCATATTTACATTTGCATATTCATGACGCTAATGGAAAATTTAGAGAACGTGTACGATTTTTCTAAGCTTCAGTATGCGGTCAAGTCTTCGGTTAATTTTGTTGTTGTTAATTATTCCAAAAGAGAAGGCTTTTTCCTGTACTACTCGGAAAAGTTTAAATTCGATTAAACTTTTTAAGCTTTCTGTGATGACATAAAAATCGTGAATTGATTACGTTCTGTGATTGCCTGACCGTTTTCTTTTCATTTAGTTTAAAAAGTAATAAGATAATGTGTTTAATTAATTTTTCAGCTGACATGCGATAAGAGATTAATTTACTAATAGGGTGGCAAACGTAAGTAGATATGTTCTAATAATAGCTAGCAGGGTGTTAATGAGTTAATTCTGAAACTGGTTTCAAGCTTCACTATGAAGCGAAATGGATGTTACATTATTAGATAAAAACAGTTACGTTATAGATGATTAAATTAACATTTGCCGATGGCAAATTAAGTTATCTGTATTCATGACATACTCCACAGTGGTGAAATATTGTAACAAAATTATTACACAAGACTTGAAATAGAGATTATTGGAACGCAACTCTGAGACCGAAACATTTAGATGTGCTGTGTCATCTCTTCAGATAATCATTAATCCGATACGAAAACCGACTAAGACAACGCTTTATAACAGACTGATTAAATGAAGGAGTTCATTATGTGGGGATGGTAGACAAAGATCAGCACATACACGGATGATTAAATCAAGAATTTATTACGGAGACATTACTTGAATGGATTCAGTAAAAAATTATAAATGTTGCGAGCTTTATGACGGTTTTTCTCTGAAAAAAGTAAAGCAGAGCTTCAGAAAAAACAACAGATGAGTAATTTGTCTCGAATGTTTTGGGCAACTTTGTGTTTTGGTTCGATATCTTCTGAAACTTGCATAAAGAAGTAATGTTTTCCAGAGACTCGTTTAAGAACAGCATCTTAAGGTTGCTGACATCGTCCGATAACACAACGATGGTACAGGCTGTGCTTCTGTAGGATAATGCGGCGGATGGAGTGTTTTAGAAGTTGTTTTATACAATACAGTTTTTTCTATAACTATAAACGGCAGTGGTGTTGTGCTTTTACTAAGATTTTCCAGGAAATAGAATTAAATAACAAACTTGTAAGATTGCCGTCTACACTAACTTAAGCCTATTTAGCAATAATTTATTTTTAGTACAATCTAACTAATTTCACCTGAGTTTAAAAACACCCCCACGTTAAAACTTGACTATGGACTTTATCAAAATTAAAAACACATAAAATTTATCAGTTGAAAAGAGCGCACATTGTGGTGAATTTAAGACCATTGATTTTGTATCTACTTCCACTCTGAGGGAAGCATTCTAAAAACTGTCTTTTAGCATCTAAAAAGCGCTTTACTTTTTCAAAGAAAGAAAAATAATGATAGAACAAACTGCCGCTCTCGTTTCCTCTAAAAATTTTTACCAAGAATTTAATAAAAATGACAAGTTATGAGAAAAAGTTTTTAATTTTGGTCAAACAATTCATTTATTTAGGAAGTTTGTGCTGGACAGATTTATCAAATGCAAGCAGCTAATTAAAACATAATTTTCCTGTAATGCGATTTAAATTTTCAATCGCTTTTGTTTATAATTCTGGTTTCGATATGATATATGATTTGTGACAAACATAAAATGCTTGTAAACCCAAAATTGCGGGATCCAAAAGCGCGTGATTATACTGATAAATTTCTACAGGATTTTAAGGGTAATTTGTTTATTAATGAAATTGTAAAAAATATAGTGAGCGGCAAAATGTAAGTAAAAAGAAGAATAAATACGAAGAACCAATAAAAGGTGAGAATGAATGAATGACTAAAGTTTAGAAAATTTCTCATTAAGAAGATCATTAGTCTTTGATATTTAAAAATATCTGTCTTTCAAGGGTGAATTTCGAATCGTTAAGTTTTGATAATAAATAAATCATTACTGTATACAGTGAGCGGTAAAATTATGAAATAATCTTATTAAAACTGAAAATATTTGGTCTATTTAATATTTTATACTTTTTGGTTTTTGAGTAATGAAGTCATCGATATTTTTTTTTTAATGGAAACCCCTAATTTTTTAGACATTTCGATAGATCTTTTAATTGTCGAAATGATATCACCAAAATATTAAATATTACACATAAAGTTTTCTAAAAAAAAGCATCTAAAAAGTAAAATTATATCAACAAGAAACAAACATACAATTTTAAATCACGTTGAAAATTTTGTATTTTTTTAAAAGAAAATTGACTTATTCGAGCATTTTTGTTCAAACAAAATATTTTCAATTTTAATAAATAAGATTATTGTATAATTTTGGCGCCCACTGTATAATATTGATCTTTTTTCCAAGATGGTGAAAAAATAAGAAACTATTAATAGTCTTTGAAACAGCATAAGTCAAAAGTCAAAGTTTCTTCGATTTGTTTTAATATAAAACCGAATGTAATAATTTATAATAAAAATATTATGCAATTTTTTGACTACAAAATTTCAAAGTCTTTTTACGTAGATGTACAACTGTTCTCAGTGTCAAGAAATAAAACTAAACCAAAATTCTAAATCCATTTTAAAGTTTGCATTCTTTTATTCATTGTTGTTCAATAAATATAAAAGTTTACTCAACCGTTTGATGAGCTTTTCGTATTTTCAGAATGAAAGTTTCTAGAAGTAAGTTTTTACATCAGGCTTTGCATTTATATTATTCAGCTAACATTTAAGATGCAGAAAAACTGTTTAGCTAATTTAAAGAAACCAAGTTTGTGTTACAAAGAAACTTCAAATTTCTAATATAAAAAACGAAGAAAAAGTTGTTTATTTATACAGAGTGCGTCAGAACTTGCGCCCCATAGTAAAGTAAAATACCAGGAACATGGAAAAAATGTTAAAAATTTCTATAAAAATTTCGAAGTTATGAGAGTTTAAATTTTGCACTTTGACTCTTTGATTATTTCTGTTGAAAAAATCATTTTTCAAGTTTTTTTGATACAGTCTATTAGAAGAGGAAACAAAGAAGCTGTATCCTAAATTGGTACCCCGTTTAATTGTATTTGAGGCTTTTATTGGCAAAATTTTTGTATCTTTACTAAATAATTATAACAAAAACATATACAGAGTTATTCACGAAAGAGTTATTTCTGTTTTTTTTGTCGGAACCCATTATACATATTGCAACAATTTCTTGATTTCAAATTTTGAAAATAATTAAACTGAATCCACGATAGCTGTTATTACTCTTGTCTCTTTGATATTAAAGCATCTCTCAAACGATGCGACATGTTTTGTTATCGTTTACCAACCGACTAGGAGAATGTTTAGAAGCCGTAGACACTTCAAACAACTTACTTAAAATTGCATTTTTATAAAAGTATTTGTTTTAAGACTCTTCCTTAACTTCAATAAATTACTGTCAATCAACGCAGACGACGATCAGTATCATTAAATAGACATAAAAACATGTCAACTGTCAAAAAAAATGTCAACTGTCAATTTTTTTTCCAAATAGAATTTTTTAAAGATCTGACACACCCTGTTTAGTACAGTTTGTGGAAATGTGTCTTGGCAGCTTGGAAATGCAAATAGTGAAAGTCAACCACTTAACACCATCTGATCTTTTCAGGAAACCGCGGCTTCGAGGCTCCTTACGCCGTTCTCGTATTTGTGCATGGTGAAAGCTTCGAGTGGGGCGCAGGTCATCCCTACGACGGCAGCGTTCTTGCTTCTTACGGACACGTCATTGTGGTTACCCTAAATTTCCGTCTTGGAATTCTTGGTAAGTTTATACACGAACGAATGAAGTTTGTTATACTGTTAACAACTATTTCGGGTCTAAAAACTTCCTCTTCTCATTTATAATAAAACGATTCGACTAGTCAAGAAGAAACGTACGAGTATGTATTAAAATATTATTAAGACCAAAAATCCAACCCCTTAAAATCTCAACATTCTTGGGATTCCAGCGCTCGGCTTTATTAAGCTGCAAATTAAAATGCGATCTAGTCGAGTGGGTAAACAAGCTATGAGCTGATATCTCGGGAATCGGCAGAATTGCCCAGCTCGACAATGGCGTGTGTGCTTAAAATATTAGAACAGTTGCCGGAATTAAGTTCCTTAATATGATTTATGCTTTGCGTAATTCGATGAGCGAGAAAGACAATCCTTACTGCAAATAAGTAAACTGAGATTGCCGGATTCTCTACTACTCGAATGTTTTCTGCACAACTTCCAATGTAATCATCCGCCCTAAAGAATAAAATCGAAAATTTAATATTTCAACAAAACCTTATCCGACGATATCATCTCACGTGTGTAGCTTATAATGTTTTCATGATTTTATTACGCTTGGAAATTGGATCGGACTTTCAGCTAAGCAAACTCTAAACTAAATATTTTGCAATTTAACGGATACTAGATAAATGATTTTAACTATTTTCAACGAAACTCACATTTATTAATACGTCACAACATACAGATTGATTTTAAAGTGAGTGCAAATATTTGAACAAGTGATAGTAGAGCTCAATAGAAGTCAAAATTTCAGGACTCGCGCCCTAGAGAAAAATGTCATGTATAAGATAAGATACCAGGAACATGAAATAGTATATTACATAACGAGCACGGAAAGTGATAAATAACGCACAAGCGGGTAAGTTGCGCACGAGGCGTTAGCCTGCAAGTTTTGTACACTATTTTTCCTACGAATAAATAATTTTTTTCTTACGAACATATTTTTTTTTTCATAACGATTTATTTTTTTATAATGGATACAAAAATACGTTGAATAACGATTTATTTTTTATAATGGATACAAAAAAAATACGTTAAATGAAAAAATACAAAACATTTGAGCGTGAATTGTGCGTTAGATTTCTAACACACAGTGCGAAAACAAATAGCACAGGTTTTCGACCTAGTACGATATTGCCAATTTTCGCGCATATGTAATTGTGCGTTATGATCTAGTTTCGTATATGCTCGTAGGAAAAAAATGTTTAAAAAAATGTATCTATAAAAATTTCGAAGTTATGGAAGTTTAAATTTTGCACTTTGACTCTATTTATTTCTGTTGAAAAAATAATTTTTCAAGTTTCTTTGCTATAGGCTATTAGAAGAGGAAACTAGGAAGCTGTATCCTAAAGTTTCTGATATCTTATTTTACTTGAATTTTTTTTCTAGGGCGCGAGTTCGAGTTTCCGTAACGTATTTTTAGTAAAAACTAGTTTATTAGTCAGTTCTAATTTTGACTAGGCAAAATTAAATTTAAGTTTAGTTAGCGTCAGTTAACATTAAATAACTAAAAAACTAGTTTTTATTTGCTATAATTATAAAAGTAGGTCTAAGATATACAGTGAGCGGCAAAATTATGGGATAATCTTATTTATTAAAACTGAAAATATTATATTTTGACAGAAATACTCGAACAAGTCAATTTTCTTTTTAAGTAATAAATTCTTAACTTGGTTTAAAATTGTATGTTTTTAGTTGATATTATTTCACTTTTTTAGTAATTTTTTTCGAAAACTTTATGTAAGATTTACTATTTGGGTATCTAATGACTAAAAATAAAAAAGGGTAAAACTTTAAATCAAGTTGAAAATTGTGTATTTCTTAAAAAGAAAATAGACCTCTTCGAGCATTTTTGCAAAAACAAAATATTTTCAGTTTTAATAAGATTATTTCATAATTTTGCCACTCACTGTATACAATAATGATTTATTTATTATCAAAACTTAACGATTTGAAATTCACTCTTAAAAGACAGATATACCAAAGACTAATGATCCTCTTAATGAGAAATTTCCCAAACTTTAGTCATTCATTCTCACCTTTTATGTGGACTATTGGTTCTTCGTGTCTATTGTTCTTTTTACTTACATTCAAGTTCTAGAAAGTTAAAAGGAGTAGGTGTTTACAATAGCAAACACATTAAAAAAAATAAGAAATGAAGTAATAAATAGTAAAACAAAAAAATTAAAAATTATTAGATGTATGCAATATTTGAATAAAATTTTTCAGAATCTGATAACTGACAGCAAACTGCATTCATTTCTAGTGAGTTTAACACACATTCAAAGGATGTAGGACATCAAGCATTTATACTAAGTTTTTACGAATGACTATTAACGACATCGTTTTCATGTAGTGAGCGTGCATTCGTTTCCACGTTTATTATTCTGAAATGTCTAGGTTTAAAAGCTAAAATATGCCACTATTCAGTACTGCAGTAATTCTAAATGGTGCATAAATATGAAAACTGAACTAAATTACATAAACGTATGTTTGAAGACACACATCCACAAATTTATCTATTTTTTTTTTCATAATATACATATTTTACATTAGTGAAACACAATTTATATATCATAGATAACAAGATTTATGTTTTACAACAAATACAGTTTAACAAACTTCCGAGTTGGAGCATAATTTAATGACATTTGCATTCCCGGAAAAATTATATTACTTGTGAAAATTTTTGTTTCATGTTTGTTGAATAAATTTTAATAAACATAACAAAAAAAACAGAGTTAATGTGAATTGAGTTTTACTTTTAGAGGGCAATAAAGTAGTGTTTGTTTTATTTATTTTTCCTTATTCATATTTTAATAACAAATTGTACATAAGTTAACATAAAACACAATGTTAAACACATACGTAGGAACTACAAAAGGAGATGTTGACAAACATGGTTATAATTAATTAGTTTAAAAAATACTCGTATTAGTATAAGTGCTTAATAAAATGACATTTACATACCTACTATGTACAAGCTTTGTTATAATTTAAATCTTCTCAAAGCAGACTCATTAAAGGATTAACAAGTAAATAACGTTAAAGAGAAAAGGAGGCTTCTGACATGTTATCTGTACTAAATTTCAGCACTGCTATAAACAAATTCTGGGGCTTTTGTGAAAATATTAAGTGACATACTCATATTGCAACGTAATAATTACTCCCTTAATACAAAGGGCTCATTTGAAACTGAACTACACATCGTACATTATCTTAAATAATATTTCAAAAAGCATTTAATTGTTTTGTTGTTAATACCTTGAAATGGTTATCCAACGAATAAACATCAAACAATAAACAATATTTTGTTTGAAAACTTTGTAATCATTATCCTCGCAGCATCCCAAAACGTATATTTATTGAATGTCAAAGGAGCTGCTAAAAAGCGATGAATTCAATATAGGTGCGCAAAAATGTTAAAACACAATTAATCAATCAATGTTGAAAAAACTTCAATAAATGCGGAAAGTCGCAATACCTCAAAAATACTTATTTTTAAATGTCAAATTTGCAATAATATTTACAAATCATTAAAAAAAAATGCTTGATTCAACAGGCTTTGTTCCTTTATTTCTAAATCCGCTGTCTGAGCGGTCACTAAGACAAATTCATCTTCGCCTAGTTCAAAGTCATTAAGTTCTAAATTACTTTTTTCAGACCATTGCACAAGAAACTTTTGACCCTTTTCAGTACAAGGATTAACTTTTTACTTAATCGGTTTGAAGTTTGAACACTTGCAAAGCTCGCGGTTGAAACATCAAAAGATTTTTCAGATAAACAAAACTAATTTTTACCGTAAAGGTCTAAATTGAATTACTAATCAATTTTTCCATTACATTTATTCTCTAAAAGAAAGTAACCAACAGATCTGAGAAGGTTGCTCCCCCTCAAATTTCTTTCAAAACAAGATTCAAAGTAGCAGAGTAATAAAGCGAGCCTTAGATCAAAATCAAAATTAAATAAAACGAAAAGTTTTTAGTACTCAAAGATATGCAATAAGTTAAGTCAAACTTTGAAAGATTATCCCTATGTATTTGTTTTATATTAACCTAAAAGCCAGACAATAAATTGTTATTTTATCCAGGCTAAGAACCCTTTCTCAAGCCGCGTAAAGTTTTCTATTATAATTCGAAGCAAATTGAGCATCAAAACGGAACAGAACGTACGTATTACATTATAAATCCAATAACTAAATACTTGAAGCTAAATTGCGAAAGACATTTTAATTAAGCTGTATAACTGCGTTGTTTCCAAAGTTATTAGAGTTTTTTTGGCAACAAAACACACAAGGTAGTACGTTTCCACCCGTTTATTTCTTTTATTAACTGAAATTGATACTTGCATCCACAGAACGCTGCGAGTTTGCGGTTGTTGCAGCCATTAACCCCCGAGCAAGAAAGAATCGATACCGACTATACATGTGAGAATCACTGTACAAATGAAATCTTAAAACGAGCGGTGTTATAGTAACAACCAGTTATTAATGCAAGTTGTGTATGCTCAGGGGCTTATGCAACTTATCTACCATGTACTTGTAAACTGGAAACTAATTTATAATTCTATTCAGAGAAAAGGGGATGAGGTTTTCTTAATGCTCACTTGTCTCTATCTCATTAACGACAAATACCATACTCAAACCTCACTTATTTACAGAATGATATAGTGAATAACGATTACATTTCGATTTGTTTGCTTTTTGTGATCTGCAATTATCAACAGGTAATGCGAACAAATGTAATTTCAACAGACAGGAGGGCAAAATTACCACTGATAATATAAATTTAAAAAAATTATAATACAAATTAATATTGAAATTGTGATTTCGATGAAATTTGTGATCAAAATCAAGTTTAAAATGAAAACACGGTGTTTTTGTACACAAGTGATTAAAGACAATGCGAGTGATAGAATATTTCTCAATAAATTTTTATTCTTCGACACTGTTAAAATTTACAGTTTTTCTCCCGTGTAAGGAAGTTTTGACAACTGTTTGGCATTTCTCAATACGAAACGTCAGATTATTTTTAACAGATTTAGAGCAAGTTTAAGCTTTGTTGAGTCTAATTCGAAGAATAAAATGTTGTATTCAACACGTTTGAGTGTAAATCGGACGCCACCTCGTGGATGATAATGCGTAATGCGTCCGATTCGAATTTTGTATACAATTATTTTCGTTGTCATAATTTCAAAAAATTCACGAATTTTTTTCTTTTTTTATTTTGTAAATTGAGGCAAAACTGCACCTTAAACATTACAATATTTTTATGCATCCATATGTAAAATGTTCTGAGAAATCGACTAGCGTCGAGAAAACTGCAAAATTTTTGATCATATAAAAGTTATAGTTGAATTAATATTTTGGATGTTTTTAACTTTATCAACAGTTTTCTCGACTATAACTATTTAACGTAGGACAATTAACTATTTTGGATTGCATCGCCAGAACGTCGGGTTCATTATCTTATCTGAATCACCCTGTATAATAAAAAAATTAAATTTTCTTTCCAACGGTAATAAACAAATAGGACTAGCGTCAATAATTCACTAGCAATAACAATAAAGCGCTCCGGGTACCGAAAATCGACCAAAATTTCTACAAAAATCGAAAAAATTAAAAACTTCAAAATTGAACTATTTGCACTCTTAGGGGTTCAAGAGACTTAGAAAAGTACAAAAACGTTGCAAAAATGCAATAACTATTTTTTATTCTTCGATACTGTCAAAATTTACGGTTTTTCTCCCGTGTAAGGAAGTTTTGACAACTATTTGGCATTTCTCAATACGCAACGTCAAATTATTTTTAACAGATTTAAAGCAAGTTTAAGCCTTGTTGAGTCTAATTCGAAGAATGAAATGTTGTATTCAACTCGTTTGAGTGTAAATCGAACGCTTTATTCCACCTCCTGGATGATAAACCACTCGTTACACTCGTGGTTTAAAAGTCCACTCTGTCAAATAGTGCGTCCGATTTGAGTGTAATAAATAAGGCTCGGATTATATGCAAAATGCATATTTGTTATTAAAAGGTATATCAACAAAATTGTAAGTTTTCTATGCATGTCTAGGTAATGTTTTTTGATTAAAATAAGCCAATTAAAAAATGCATATTTTGCATATTTTGGGAAATAATGCATATTTGTGCATATTTTCTTCAAATCACAAATTTCCGATTAAAAATTTCAGTTCAAGTTAAAAATTGGCCAGTTTAAGAAAAATGATCCGATTGCAAAATATGTTAAAGAGAAAACAACCAGTCAAAATTGTAATTTATGTAATTTTTTTTAATTAATAAAAAGTAGATAGTCTCTAACACAGTTGTTTTTGGGAGAGTATACAAAACATTTTTTAGTGGGTTGCCATTTAAAAAAAATAAAATTTGTGTAGAACTCAAAAAAAAAACAAAAAATTCGAAAAATTTTATTCATGATAAAACATTTAATTCATCAATTAGTTTCTAAAAAAATAAATAGTTTAAGCAAAAAATGTTTGGTTCCATACTTTTTATTCACCTGGTATAAAACGAATAAATCCTTCTATGTGGATAAGTAGTTGCCTGCAAATGAATTTTAGCAAAATTGTTTAAAGTGATGTAATAGTAACTTTATTTTGACGGTAACATGTGATCTGAAAAGTACAGATTTCTTAAAAAGGCTTAATTACTAGGTTATTAAAATGGCTTGTCTGAGGCAAAACCAATTTATTTATTCTCTTTCGTTCATCGTGTGCAGTTCAAGATGATGAAAATACAAACTTTAGTGTACTCGATGATAAAAATTTATTCCAACTTTGATTTTTTATTGTTAAAAATTTTGCATATCTATGCATATTTGGCATATATTTGAACATATTTCTTAATATTTTGTGCATATTTTTGTGAAAATACGTGCATATATACACCCATATTTTACGGATTTAGTAATAAATATTTTGTGTAAGTCTTAATGAATATATTAAATTCAAACATTGAAACTGTCGGCAGCGTGGTGGTGTAGTTTCCGCTTTCCGACAGGTAGGTCCGGGGTGCAAACCCCGCTCAAGTTTGCAATTTTTCACTAATTCAAATTGAAATACTAATTCAAATTAGCAATATGCGGACGCATAAGAGTGCGAACTCTAAAACAAGTGCACATGCTTTAATAAGTATAAAAAGAGAGAGCAAATAAGAACGCAAAGCATATAAGTAAGAGAAAGCGCATAAAAAGTGTTATAACCTCTAATTGTGATGAGTGCCCGAAATTTTTTACATAGGTAAACCCCCCTAAAATCTACCTCTGGCTGCACCACTGCACACACTTAATAGTAGTTATTAAAATATTTATTCATAAGTTCATTCATAACTGTGTATGCAGATCTAAACGAATTTTTTCCTGACAGTGCAATACAATTAATTTTTAATAAAACAACTGCAGTAATTGTTTGTAAAAGTATGTAATGCAATTACACTAATTTGATTGTTGATGGAAGTGACATCTGGGTTGGAGACTTGTTAACTATTTATTAAAAAGTAATTTTTGATTTGATTTGGCTAAAACCAATATAAAGCGTGAGTTGAAACAATGTGAAAATTTTCGTTTTTTAGGTTCATAAATATTCAGACTACGTTATTTCCCTTTGCAATTTTTAACAAGCGTATTCATAAAACAAACAATGATTATTATTTACAATAGAAAGATAATACCTGGGGTGTTGTAATTTAAGCTCTAGTGGAGGTTTACCGACGACTCAATCAAAACTGATGCCCATTTTTCATGGTTCATTATTTTTAAATGATCAAACCGAAACGAAACGTTTGTTTGTTGCTCCCATTTTGGGCTCAATTCATTCAATTAATGAATACCTTTTTGACCTCTAATAGGTATATAGAAATTTTATCTTAACGTTTCACTTTGTTACCAATTTAAATTTTATTTCGGTAAGGGAAACAAAGTTGGTATTTACGACGGGTAAGATATAACGGGTCGGGGAAGGGTTTTACGGCATTTTGTGTTGCATGCAAGTTAACGTAAATGCGTTTCGGGTTGGAATTTAATTACACACTTAACTAATATAAATTACTTGTCGGAAAAAAATAAGTTATCGCTCCGAAAATGAAAACATCTTTCCCCTCGGCAAAAGTTCTCCGAGTTTTTGTTATTTTTCTACGGAATTGCTTCATTCATTTTTTGAATATTTACGAGGCGAATTTTATTTTTGCAAAGAAATATGGGTTGTCATGAAACCATCGCATTCGATGAATTGCAAAGTGAATTTCCACTTGAATTACGAGGCACGTAAGGGATTTTGGAAGCGTTAGTAGACCTGTCGACGCCACTTGTCAGAGCGTCTGTCAGGGCGTCGCTCGACGCCAACTCTGCATTGATCCGACAGGTTCTAGCTAGAGCTTCAAAAGCTGTTCTGAAACCCTTCCGTTTACCGGTTTCAATATTGGCATCACACATTTTGCTTTCAATATTTTCCAGCCCTGTAAAGTGATATCCATCTCACAAACACGCCGGAACATAACAGTCGTATGTATACCTAGATGTGTTGTATCTGGATATAACCATCTAGAAAGCGCCCACACAATCGATAAATGCACAAAACAAAGACACATAAACAATCTCTTTACCTCAAAGATTGTCACCATCCGCTTTCCTCCAACTTTCGCGTCTTTAAATATCTCAAAATTTCCTACTACGTATTTTATACAAAGTGGATAAAAAGGATGGAACCAAGTGTTTTTTTTTAAATTATTTGCCTTCAGAAAAAAATAATTAATACAAATTAAAGTGCTATAAAACTTGTGATCGTGTTTTGAGTTGTTTTTGAGTTATGCGATATTTTTTTGCCAAAATGGCAACATACATATATGATTTTTTTAACAGTAGTTGTAATATTTAGATCATAGCCTTTGTAAAAAAAGTTTTATGTGTTGTCATTTAAAGAAATTAAAAATTTTAAAGAACTCAAATACAAACAAAAATTTCGAAAAAAATTATTCTTGAGAAAACGTCACATTTTTATACTACTGTATCATTCACAACTTAAATCATAAACAGTTCCAGCAAGAAACGTTTGTTTCCACAGTTTTTATTCACCCTGTATGCTTGTCCATAAAATAACTAACAAAGAAATTATTAGCATGTTTAACAACTCACAGAGGACATAAGTTAACAAAATTTGCTTTTTTAATTTTATGTAATTGATTTTTTTAATTTATTTTGGTTCAGTATTTGGTGATATTAGCGATAACTTTATTTCGTTTTTGATTACCAAATATTTAGATTTGTTTTCAGAATTATAAAGCTGTCACCAAGTCAACACTTACCAGTGCATTTATAAGAATCACCCGAAAATGTAATTAAGTAGATAAAATAGGTAGGTACAACACTATTGTATACGTATGTATTTAAAAATAGTTTCAAATAGTTTTCGCCAAACTGCTCATATAAAATAATTATTTTGAGTAGTGTGTATCTTGAGTGGTGATAAAGGTCATCCATGATAAAAAATTGTTTGAGCCTTTTTTCACGAGATAAACCCCTTCGAAGTTAGTTTTTGGCCGTTTAGATCATGTTTTCTTAAGTTTAGTAGCGGAAATGGCAGATCTAGCAACATAGAAACAGAGACCTGTTGAAAAAAAATCACCAATTTGTGTCTTATGTCTATTTTTTAATTAATCAATTCTAGACATAAAATACAGAGTGCGCCAGAACTCGCGCCCCAGGGAAAATTTTCAAGTAAGGTAAGATACCAGGAACATGAAAAAAATGTTTAAAAAATTCTATCTGTCAAAAAATTTTGCCATTTAGTTTTTAACATTTGACATTTTTTATATCTATTTAATGATACTGATGATCTTGTATATGTTTTTTTTTTACAATTATTTAGTAAAGGGACAAAAATTTTGCCAATAAAAGCCACAAATAACATTGAAAAGAGTTACAATTTAGGATATGGCTTCCTTGTTTCCTCTTTTAATAGCCTATAGCAAAAAAAACTTGAAAAATTATTTTTTCAATAGAAATAAATAGAGTCAAAGGGCAAACTTTAAACCCTCATAACTTCAAAATTTTTATACATAATTTTTTTTTAACATTTTTTCCATGTTTCTGGTATCTTACCTTATGGAATTTTTCTCTGGGGCGCGAGTTTTGGCGCACCCTGTATTTATTTTTTCAGGTAGACAATTTATCAATCTATTAGATGCAAAAATAAAAAACAGATATTCTATTAAATTTTTTTAAATTAATTAACTTTTAAGAAACTTTTCACAAATATTTTTTTTCGACTGCAATACATCAAAAAATGTTATAGCCTTAAAGTTCGAATTCTTTACAGTGGTAAAAAAAAATTCTAGCTGTTAAGTTTTATTTAATAAATTTTTGAAAAAAATATGTTTTCGTCAAAAAATACAACTTGTTTCATAAACTAAGCAAATCTGTCAATAGAAGTTTAGCTTAAAATCAATTAAATTAAAAGCTACATAAAAAATGCCAAGGAAAATACAGTGTTTCATTTAAAAAAAACACAAGTTTGTATCGTAACTTATTTTTTGGACACGCTGTATAGTTGCAAATAATTTAAGGAGATGCATTAGATTAGCATTTATCAATCGCCTATACAGGATGTTTCACATAACTTTACGAGGCTTGCGCCTAATGTACGCACCCAAATATACAAAAGTCACAGAACACTGGATACAAAAAATACACGTTTAATTATTTAATTTTTCGAAACCCATGACAGTAGTTGTCAAACTAATCACTGTTTAATATTCATAAACTGCAGTTTTTCAGAAACAATTATAATTTGTTCTATCAAGAGATGGCATGAATATGATTGTAGTTTATCTATCTTAATCACTAACTAACTAAAAACGTTGCAATTTTTGAAAGGGTGAACAAACTAGAGAAGATTATCCAATTTTTCAAAATTTGTAATCGAGTTCGTATCGGAATATGTATTATTGATTGCATCTTACAGGCGCAGGCCTCGTAAAATTACGTGAAACACCCTATATAAATTTTAAAAAATTTTAATATTCAAAAGTAAATACCTAACAGACTTTACCAACTCGCTGGGACACTCGGTATATCACGCTTTGATTAAGCAAATTTACAACTGCATACCATCGGTGGACATAAAAAACTGGTACGAACATAACAATTGGATAAGTCAAAAATCAGAAGTTTATATCGGGTAAATTTGGCTTTTTACAAATAAGATTATAAGCAGTTACGACATTTGGCAGAAACATCAATTTAAAGTTTAGTTTTACATTTACAAAGGTTTTATAAATAACACAATTGATCTCTTTAGGTTCAAAAAGCTTCACGGTTTTCTTTAGATTTTTATTTTAAGTGACAATTCAGAAGTTTGATACACAGTGAGCAAACTTTGGATGGTCCAGCTTCTAATGTCCACCGATTGTACAAAGAAATATATAAAAAAAACAGAAATCGAATTTAGGTTTTTTTTATTTTTTATTTGTCGTTCACGTCATTGTAAAATATCAAAAAAATTACAGTGTTTGATAAAACATGTCATTTTTCACAAGCTACCATTCTAAAATCAAACTAAACGACTTTTAGCTAATTAAAGAAACGTATCTAAAGGAATGTTGTTGTTTATGTTAATTGTTGTGATAATCTGTCTTCAAACTTTGGCATTTTCACTCTCAACATAGCGGCAAAAGTCAATTACCTCAAGGCAAAATGAATACTCCACTCCCTACACTGCATTGTGTCTATATCCAGTGGTGTTTTAAAGAAGATTAATTACAGCCCGAAATCTCATTTCTTTGGCAAACGCCGAGTGAAATTCATTTGCGTTTCAACCACTCGCGATGTTGCATTCAATAATTGCTTTGTTATGTCTTGGTCGTGTCCTGTTTTCTGCCGAAGCCACTCTAATCTTAAGAAGAGCCACATATATCAGACGTAATATTAATTTACTAGTGTTGTGTCTTATCGCACACGAACGACGGAAACAAACCGCCTTTTAGATAAAGAGAAGGCTTTTCTGGCCATAAAATACATTCATTAAAAAATCCCAAAGTCACTGACTCGATCCGGGATAATTTATGACTGTCGTGCTTTTCAAAGTTTCAAGTTGTGATTTTCACGAACATGAAAATGAAAAAGCGCTTGTCATTAAGGAAAAGGAGATAAAACAAATGTGACAATATTCAAAAAGGAAAAATGGAACGTTATCTAAAGTGGACATGGACATTTTTTCCTGCTATTAAAAATTGCTTGTACATGTATATAAGAAGAAGTTATTGAAAAATTTCGTTTATACTGAAAGTAAACAACATTTTCTTGAAAAAGAAATTATTGTAAATAGTCTATTTCAGGACGTAAATAAAAATTTGAAATTTGAAATTACATACTGCAAATAAAATTTGTCCAAGTACTAGTACGAGCCATTTTCAATAAACTTGAGTGTAGAGAGCGCCCACAACTTCCTGATTAGTTACAACTAGGAGAACAACAAGCAAAAGTTTGATAACGTTAAAGATCCCCAAATTTAATCAATTCTGTCTTGCCAAACAACACTTTAGACAATACAAAAACTTTCCTCTGATCATAGTTATTTTGTTACTTTCGTAATAAAGGTTACCAAACACGATATCCCCAAGAAACATTTTAAAATTCTGCCAAAGACTGAAATTGTAATTAGGGTCACTCTCGTATATCCGAATCTTAGTTAATGCAATGCATGTGCAATAAGATTTAATGCAATGCTGATCTAGATCTGTAGCTATTTGCCAGTTTGCCAACGTCCGTATTTCAACGTTAAATGCTTGACCATGTTGAACAGGAAATGCCTTAAAGTAACCACTGTGGTCTCTAAACAATTAATTTTAATTCATTTAAACCTATTACAGTATAGAAAAGTTGAGTAAAATAGCACAACACAAATCGTCTCTTTATTTCCAGTGTTAGAGAAACGAATCCGATGGTGAATCGGCCGCGACAAATCGTCCCATTTTACCAATCCATTGAAGTAAAAAAGTCTTCTACACACGCACACAAATTTGTCTTTTTCTTTAAATTAACTTTAAAGGATGAATTTTGACTATGCGTCTTACTAAAACCTGTTTCCGATATAGCTTTCAGAATTTACTACAAAGAATAATTGATGCATCAACTTGCATTACAGACATTTGCTCTTAGCAAGAAAAGAATTTTAAAATACCTTTGCTTCCAGCACTAGGCTAAGAGCGTATTTACTATAAAAAATATATAATAATATACAGGATGATTCTTATAAAACTACAACCCAAAAATTTAGATGTCAGTTGATTAAGCTTGTAAAAGTTATAACTAAGAAAAAATCCTATAGTTTTTCTTTCTTAATTCAATAGTTCTTATTGCTATTTCAGAATGTCGAGTCCTAATGATATTATATATTATATCAAACGATTATTAGAAAGAAAACAGTAGACGAAACAATAACAGCAATAAAATACTCCCAATAACTTGTATATTAAAGTTCATATAACAAACCAATAAAAGGACATTTGAGACACTTTTGCGTCTCACGTTTTTGTTCCTCAATGTGGGTTATTTCATTTAATTCTTAATGGGAGAAATTTAAGATGAAGATTTAAAAATTCAAACTTAAATTAAGCTGCCTTGTGTTTCGCGTATTATTTGACCCAACGAGGTTTTAATTAATAAGCCTCATTTAATGAAAGAATTTAAAATATCGCGTGTTTCAAAAATGTGTGGCATAATTTTAAC
The DNA here is from genome assembly GCF_015345945.1 of Tribolium madens. Classification (NCBI taxonomy): domain Eukaryota; kingdom Metazoa; phylum Arthropoda; class Insecta; order Coleoptera; family Tenebrionidae; genus Tribolium; species Tribolium madens. The sequence continues at coordinate 2,517,399 of NW_025401068.1, read as the reverse complement.
CACGAATACCCCTCTACAAATGAGAATAGAGAGCACAGAATTTATTGACTTAACTCAAAAAATAGAAAAATTACAGCTTTCCAAAAATCGGTATGGAAAATGATTTTTTGGAAATATTTTTGTTATCGTTTACCCGATTATTATGAAACTTTGCATGTCAAGGGACAAAAAGACACTCTTTGATATGGTGTAAACGGAAGTCTTGTAAAACCTATAGATTTCCGGTGACAATGGGACCCTTCCAGTTTTTGGGTCATAACTCTTTTTTTCAGCCTATTAACTGATATTTTTGATGCCAAAAATCAAAAGCCCGATCATTTTTTCATAAAAAAAGTACTCTTGTTAATATCGCTAAAATGTACCGTTCTCGAGTTATTTCGGTTTAAACAAAACTCTACACCGCGCTGCAAAATCAAAAAGTATGAATTTTGAGCGTATCCTTACCTTGGAAACAATCCACTACGAATGACATAGCTGTCAATGCTGTGACATCTAATGTCAATTTGATTTAATTCAAAGTAAAATTTGATTATTTCTTGATGATCATAGTAAAACACACGATTATGTGTTGGAAGAAACAATGCATAAGCTGGCATTAACCATCCCGGCCATCATAACATGATCTGAGAATACACCACGGAAATTTTCACACCGTAAAACGATTTTCCCTCCAAATTGTTGTTTTTTCTTCGTATTTCATTATTTGCATTATTAAACTATAAACCAAATGAAAAATTAAAACGACCAAACCAAGAYCATAACCTCAACTTTAAAATACTGAAACCGTAATATTTACAAAAAAAACATTATCAACCATTTGAAGTAGCATAATATGGTAATTTGTTGTTGTTAAAACTTGTAAAGAATAAGGCACGTTTAATGTTTATCTACATTTTTTTTAATTACAAGAACGTCAAGAACCAATAGCACAATTGGAACAAATGCCGTTAGATGGCGCTTGTGCTGTTTTGTAAAGCGCAAAAAAAACAAAGTTTTAGAAAAGAAATTGATTGTTGATAATTACAAAATATTAAATCCTTTGGATTTTTACATATGGGGAACGATTAAACAGGAGGTGTACAAAACTCCTGTAGGAAACCTCCACGATGTGATGGCACGTGTCAACAGAATAACAACAAATATGAAAAATTCACCTGCTACATTGGAACAGGTCRAGCAAAATMTTTTGAAAAGAGTTCGAGCATGTCTGGAAGCCAATGGTGGCCATTTTCAGCAGTACCTGGATTGAGTAGATTTGTTGTTTGTTTCTTCCAAATGCCCTTTTTAGGGCTATCAAAAATTTCAACACAAAAAAGGTTTCACCATTCACGAGCATGAACACGATTTAATATTGTGTAATTACCAACAATCAATTTCTTTTCTAAAACTAAAGAGTATAATATTTGAATCATAACTGGTATCTCATTTAATCATTGAAAACAAGTCGGCAGAAATAAGTATGATTAATATTTTTTAAACTTTGTAACTTTATTATTCAAATCTTTGTTTTTTTGCGCTTTACGAAACAGCACAAGCGCCGTCTAACGGCATTTGTTCCAATTGTGCTATTGGTTCTTGACGTTCTTGTACTTTAAAAAAAATGTAGATAAACATTATACGTGCCTTATTATTTACAAGTTTTAACAACAACAAATTACCATGTGCTACTTCAAATGGTTGATAAGGTTTTTTTTTGTAATTATTACAGTTTCAGTATTGTAAAGTTGAGGGTATGTTCTTGGTTTGTTCGTTTTAATTTTGCATTTGGTTTATAGTTTAATAATGCAATTAATGAAATACGAAGAAAAAACAACAATTTGGAGGGAATATCGTTTTACGGTGTGAAAATTTCAGTGGTGTATTCTCAGATCTCAGATCATGTTGTGATGGCCGGGATGGTTAATGCATTGTTTCTTCCAACACATAATCGTGTGTTTTACTATGATCATCAAGAAATAATCAAATTTTACTTTGGATTAAATAAAATTGACATTAAATGTCACAGCAGTGACAGCTATGTCATTCATAGTGGATTGTTTCCAAGGTAATGATACGCTCAAAATTCATACTTTTTGATTTTGCAGCGCGGTGTAGAGTTTTGTTTAAACCGAAATAACTCGAGAACGGTACATTTTAGAGATATTAACAAGAGTACTTTTTTATGAAAAAATGATCGGGCTTTTGATTTTTGGTATCAAAAATATCTGTTAATAGGCCAAAAACTGGAAGGGTCCTATTGTCACAGGAAATCTATAGCTTTTACAAGACTTCCGTTTACACCATATCAAAGAGTATCTTTTTGTCCCTTGACATGCAAAGTTTCATAATAATCGTATAAACGATAACAAAAATATTTCCAAAAAATCATTTTCCATACCGATTTTTGGAAAGCTGTAATTTTTCAATTTTTTGAGCTAGGTCAGTAAATATTGTGCTCTCTATTCTCATTTGTAGAGGGGTATTCGTGGTTAAAATTATGCCACACATTTTTGAAACACCCGATATAATATAGCTCGGATTTTCTAGATGACATTATTATACCTTATAAATTTGAACAAAACCTTTTAAGCCAACAAGGTGTACATTCAAACCGAGTAAATTAAGTTTCCCTTGGTTTAAAATAATTTGCAATTGTTTTAACACGCAAGTATTTACTTTGTATCTAAGTTTAACGCACAGCAAATTGTAGTCATAAACCCAACCCCTGCTTAAGACCTTTTCTCAGTCTTTATTGTTGTATTTTTAAGGTCAAAATACCAACTATATTGCTTCAGTCTCCCTACTGACAAATTAGAAATAAAAAGACATGGTATTTAATTAAATCCTCAAAAAACAAGGTGTGGTATGTATTTCAAACGTTTTAGTTTTTTATTAACTTTGACGTGAAAAGCATCAAGCTTCTATTAACACAATACGATCGGTGTGCTACCGGCGTAACCGGAAAACCGGAGTAAAATTTATCGAAGTCTTATTTTTGCTCACACGGAACACCGCTTCTTATCAACAGTAAAGTTGTTTTAAGTGCCTCGCGAGTAAATCTGGGCTTTTGGTGATGAAAACTGTACAAGTCTACGACGAAATACTTAATTTGGATTGAGTTTTCAATCAATAATCGAAATGTTTCGGATTCTGTTTTATTAAAAAATACCTATAATCATCTTTTTATTCCGCTGCTGCACTTTAAAAAGCCCAACCAGATAATTTAATAATAACCGACTTAAAATGTAAATTTTAAATTTGTATTCACGAAGCTTCTTTTTCTTTATGCTAAGCCACCCCAATAAAATATAGAAATTATATTCGGCGAACAAATAAAACAATCTTACTTTTAATGCGTGTTAAAACAACAAAATCATCACATAAAATATTAAAAATTTTGAAATAAATAAACAAGCAAAGTCGTTGAGAAACTGCTATCATTCTACATTTTTCAGCTTCATTTTCTAGTTCTAGGTTAAAGTTGTCTCAGTTGCCATTTCTCAAGTATACGACCTAAACATGGAAAATTGAAAAAGCTCAATATTTTTCACTTTATAGTTTTATGGCTGAAGTACAGTAAAACGCAAATTTATTACAGCTGTATTATGTATACAATACAATATCCAAACGTTAATTTTATCAAAAATTATAAACAAAAAAATTAGTACGTTTTTTCAATAAGTAAACACACATTAACGTAAGCAAAACAATAATAAAACAGTTTTTATGGCAAAAAGAAAATAAATCATTTCTAGTTTGCTATAGGAATAAAGTGAAAATACCATTATTCTATTTATAATTTATTTAATTTTTAATAAATGAGATGTAAATGTTAAATTTCGCTCCTGTAGTTAGTGGAAGACTAAAAATTGTTAAGTTTTCTAAAGGCACACTTTGTGACAATAAATCTGATATTTTTATATTTATTCTACATAACATAAAAAAAAATTGGTTAAAAGAGTTACCATGTTGCCATTTTTTAAATAATTTTTTGGGTTTATAAAATTAAAACTGAAAATAAACCAAAGTGATGAAAAACATTGTTGTAATTGTGTGTACAGCAATTTGAAACGAATTTTAGGTAAAGAAGAACCCGAACGAAAATTTGCTGCAATTGATCTCGAAGTGGGTTTTACGTTTTCTTATTCTTTTAATTTACGTACAAAATGACTAAGAAATGAATGAAGAAGACCGATTCTTATACTCTCTTTGAAAGAATATCGGTACCTAATACACACAATTTAATTTAGTTAATAGGAAACCTCAGAGTTTGCCATTTTAATTAGTTCTTTGAGCTTGGGACGCAATAACAGATGAGTAGAAAATAGACTTCCTGGTTCAATATTGCATTGAGTAAGTTACGATCGCACTTACTTTGAAACTGAAATTAAACCATAAGTACTTAGTTACCATCAATTTAGTTTCTTGCAGTGGCAAACTCGAACACTAATCAGTTTGAATTCAATGAAACATTAATACGCCGTTTTGAATTATACGCTGTATTGTCAGAAGAAAACAATGCAATTCATCAACTGAAACAGATTGTTTCTGCCGAAATACCAAGCAATATTATACTCTCCACTTTGGCTTAATTTCAATTTTTTTCATAAAGCGTTTTAAATTTACGATCTATCAAAAGCCTATTTATAAAAAGGAGTATAAAGGGAAATGAAGTAGACCGTGAGTGTCGTGTAGGCAAATCGAGAGACGTGCACTGGGAAAAATTTATCTCAACTCATGGAGATTATGCAAAAAGTAAATTTTTCAAGCTTGTGGTGTTCTTTCTGACGCGGAGACCTACTTTATACTTCATATTAAGGCATAAAAACGTTATTTGCCCTAAAAATTGAATAGGTACAGTATAGATGTTTTCAACAACACATGCTCAAATTTTGTCCCACGATATTTTTATATGTTAATAACTTTTTGTTGGGGTCGCTACGTGCAAATTCGGCCAAAAATTGAATCAATCTGTGAGCATTTGTTACTCAATAAAAGCCTATTATCCAGCTGGTAAATGCAGGAAGTGTCTGCAGTGCGGTAAAATCTCCACCGATATTGTATTATGTCTGACAGTATTTGTAAGGGCGCTCCCAAGTTGGATACTCGATCGAACAAAGTGCTTCGATTGAGATGTGAATTGCATTGCAGTGGCTTTTCTGCTAGAATTCTTCACATAATTATTCCTACATAACTTACGACTTGATTGTTGTTTGTACAGTGAACTTCGAAATTACTGTTTTAGTAATGAAACCGAATCGTAATCGAATAATCCGATATCAAACAGAACGTGAATGTCAAGTTAACTACCCATAAACTTTTAACTAATAAATATCGTTTACAATACACCCTCTTGAATACCTAATAATAAAAATAAGGGAGTAAGTGTTAAATTGTGAATACGCTAAAAAAGAAGAGAAAAAAATTGCACTTCTCATAAAATTTTAATATGGATGGTTCAAACATCGTATATCAAGTCAAGTTGCACTGCAACTGTGAGCAGAATTCAAATGAAACAACAAGGAAATGAGTGATAACTCAAGCAGAACAAAGCAAAAATAACTTGAGACGTTAAGTGAGAGATTTTAAAATTGCCTCTTGCACAGTCACCAATATCGATTTATTCCATTTGAGTAAGTGATGTGTTTTATAAAAAAATTAAAACTTATGCGCTCATTTTGAAACAACCCTTTATATCGTAAATGCTTATATTTTTATTCACAATCATAAAGTAATAATCAAATTACCTTTCATGTGAAAAGTTGGAAAGTATGACATTTCAACTTTATTTAACAATTCATATGCAATACATAGTTCCTGAAGTGGTCACTTCCTTATCAATTTAAGTTGGGAAATTGTCACTTCCTAACCCGAAAACTGATAAGGAAGTAACCACTTCCCAACCTAAACTATCAAATGTCATTGACAACAATATGATTTGACAACAATAATATTCGCAACCCGTAACAAGAAAACTGAAGAAAAATGAAACCTTTTGGTGCCGATTTTAGACTTTTTAGTGACGATTTCGAAAAAAATAATTTGACATGTTTTTTGCCTGAATTGTAACTCTGTTTAATGTTATTTGTGGCTTCTATTGGCAAAGTTTTTGTACCTTCACTGAATAATTGTGAAAAAACATATACAACATCATCAGCCATAAAAAAGGTCAAATGTCAAAAAATAAATGTCAAATTTTTTGGTATCTTCTTTTACTTGACATTTTTCTCTAGAACGCGATTCATAAAACACCCTGTATACAGAAATTTGCAATATAAACTATTCAAAGCAATATATCTTACCACTACAAGAAACTTTAATTTTAACAAATATAGAAAAAAAAACAACATTGTAAATATATTCGCTTTAATTGTTGGTTATAGATAAAACTTCATTGATTATTTTGGAGTATAACACAACTAAACATGGCTACAAAAACAGAGCTTTAGGCACGTTATCTGAAGTGCTTAAAATACGATTTTTTTAAATCAAAATTTGTAGTTGAAAAGGTTTGCTCCACTTTGCTTCAATTTGTTACGATTTCCCGAAAACATGAAAAATTGGAGTTTCTGTCTTTTTGAAACCCTTCAGCATTTTTTCATAATAACACTATGTACTCGTACATAGATAAAATAACCATTTTTTTATCACAGACAAATTAAAACGTGACAAAGTGACAATTAGTGCAAATTATATCTTAGACCACCTTAATAAATCACCTAGCCGTTGTTGTAAAAAATTCTATAATTTATAAACACCTGTTTCAAGTAAAAAATGCAAACTTTCAAAATAAAATATTTTTTAAGTGCTTAAATCGTATGTTCTAAATGAAATTGCAAAATTACTGCTTAAAACTTCAAAGCCATAGGTATATCAGAAACTGATTTAAATTTTTCTGATATTTATGACATTTAAATGTGAATCTAATGCTAAAATGCAAATTTTTATAATCTTTGTTTCATTACATTTCCCGAATCAGATTGTCAAAAATTCTTTTAATAAGTTATCCATCTCAGTTCACTTTCATTAAGTTGCTGTATTAAATATCTGTTTTACACCAACCTACACAATAAAATGTCTGTTTGATTGTTCTTGATAAAGTTAATATCAGAGCCGTTTGATAAATCGACAGTAACTTTGTTTACACAAAGCATCCAATAAATTGAAAATTGAAATAAATGTCTTTTTTATACCTCCATAAATTGAAAAATTTTTTTATGGTGAGCTTTTGTGTCTTAAACGATTTTTACACAATGAAACTGAACAAATGTTTTTTGTACGCAAATTTAATTGAAAATTATTCAGTTTACACTATTAACATTCAAAAAATATGTATTAGCAACATTTTTTTTTTTTATTATGGCGATAATGGATTTTTTATCAGAAAATGTGCACAAAATTAGGTTTTTGCAAAACCTCAGCTTACAGTTTGTTGGAGACAAATTGGCGGAGGTGGCGGGATTTGCTCCGTTAAAAAGTGCTTTTTTATTCTATTAATTTTGCTTAAAATTTAGTGCTCGAGTACAGTGCGCTAATAAATTCTCCGGTTAGAAACACCGTTTATAAACACATCGGGCTTTGGTTTGTTAAAAATTGTTTAAATGTGAGGCTATCTTTTAAAGTTTGTCAAGCTGTCTCCGTAAATTATCTCCGTTTCCTTCTACCACCTTCACAAACGATAACCTTCGTTTGCTTCAAAGCGAGTGATCGATATTATATCGCCCTTTGCTTGCTTTTGTATTTTCGTATCATTCCTTGGGAACATGTCATCACGTATGATAGAAGCAATTATAAGTTGGAAACGATGCTTTACACCGACCTCCTGCGTTTTCACAAAGGAGACTAGCTCTGAAGTTATAATAACACTATTGCTCACTGAATACTAAATCATATCTTAGGGCCTCATCCGATCGCCCCATGTCTTTACGTGATGGCCTAATTTATTTTGTGTTACAAAAGGGGGTTATTTAGCTTGAGAACAATTTTTAGAACTAGTTGAAAGTTTTTGTAACAGGAAATTGATCACGTCTATATCATTGTCAAAGTGTCACTGCTAATAGCTGACACGATGGAAGGTGAGAATTTATGGATTATCTTCAGCTTATATGCTTAGCTAGACATAATTCCCACATTTCACAAAATTATTTCGTCACAACAAAAATTCGGTTACCGACTGCAACCATGATACGTGCTTTTTGTTATCGCAATTTATATACCATTGAAAGTGGATTAGTTCCGGCGTTTTTGGCCGCGAAATGTATGTAAAAGTACCTTTTGTTTTGACAGCTCAAAATTGTTATTTAATGGAAATATATTTATCTCTTCCTTTCCAATATATTTCCGCTCAGTTCCGACAGACGTTCCGAAGATTAATTTATCTTCTTTTATAGAATTCATAATAATTCTTCGTAAACGCGAAAACTTTTAATGGTTTTCTTTTGCTGAATAGTTACGTATTTGTTCTCCCGATTAACAAATCTACTCAGTTATGCGCCAAACTTACATTAAATCCTCCTAACAACGTTAACTTATATTTACACAGTCTAATCTGCAAAGGTGATTAGGTACAATTATTATCGGTGGATATTGCCTACCTAATTGCCCTTCTACAAATATCCGTTGGGCAACACACATATAACAATTTTACTAAAATATTATGCAAACATTTACAAACCACTATTAATACACACAACTACCTTGTAAATAATGAAGTTCATTTAGATGTTTTCCTTTTTCCAATCCACAAAGTATGCAGGAAATGCAATTATTGTTTCCTGCTTTCTAAGCACGTATGTGAAATTGAAATGTTATAAACCTTATCTGAAACATTTACGTTTAAAATTTAATGGCCTCAAACAATAAAAGGTTATCAGGCGTATAACTGCAAATTTCCCATTACATACAAAATAAATGAAATGGCATTTCTCTTTAGCTATTTCGACACACACAGTGTTTCGCGGTTATCTATAACTTAAAATATCTTAGAAAATAATTATTACACATACAAAAGAGTTGACATATATAAATAACAATGTATAAATTACCAAATGACATGTATAAATAACAAAACAGTAACAATAGTAGACTACATATCGAGGTGGGAGGTGCTTTATTATATTATTACCAAAGCGAAATTAGGATCAAAGCAACAACCACCAAGATTTGTATACAGTACACTAGATTTGTAACAGAAAGCAAATAAAAAAAATATCAAATTTTAAAAAACATGACATATAACACAATAAGTACACACCTGGGCGTGTCTGCGTAGATGGCCAAAACGCGTCTCGGACTAGTCAACGTTAAAGAAAAGGAGAGTTTTTTGAAGCAGTGGCGTATAGATTCGCTTTATTAGCGCAAAATTTGAAGAAGGTCCGCTATTGGTCCGCGACCCCTCTTATGTTTGTGCGCAATTAGACCCCGCCCAGATGTGTATTTATAACGTCTACCCCACTCTAACACATATTATTTTGTTATTAAAATTATTCAGTAAACAATTTTAGACTTCAATAAAATATACAGAGTGGTTCAAAAGTCCCAAACCAGCTCTTGGCTGGTAATAAAGGACATGCAATTGAGTTAAAAGTTTTCATGACAAAAAATTGTTGAAGCCTTCTTTACGAGATGTAGCTTTTCATACTTGGGTTAAGTTTTTGGCCGTTTAAATCATGTATTCTTAAATTTAGTTAGCAGAAACGGCAGATCTCTTGATACCTCTTGAAAGAAATCATCAATTTGGGTGTTATGGTGTACAAAACATTTTTAACAAACTAACAAATTCAACGATAAATTAGATCCGACAATATCGGAAACAAAAGAAGTAATGTGCCTACATGATAGTATGGAAATTGCCAGTTTTGTTTTTTCTCAAAAACCACAGCCTGAAAAAAATCTTTATTTATTTTTATGCCTAACTGAAAATCTTTTACATAAACATTCGATAGTTGGGCCGATACTTTTGAATCAGCCTGTATAAATTATCCTAATTGGCAAATTAACGAATCTTTATGTTTTCTTGATTAACACCCACCGTTTATTCAAAATTGTTTGCTTAAAAAAATTTCATTAATTGATTTTGTTTTTATAGACGGTAATGCTGTTCTTTTTGTTTAAGCCCTTTGTGTTTAAATTTATATTAAATAATAAATAATACCACTAACAAAGTGATATTCAGAATTGTCTAAAAATGAATTAACGGGTGTTTTTTTAATTTGGCGTCAAAGCTATCCATGAAAGTTTGATTGTGAACGAACCATCCTATTCAAAGTTATTAATCGACATTTGACACCTCACCGGGCGCATTTAAAATTGTGGTCCGTTCAAAAACATTCATATCCCCGCCATCTATGATGCCAAATTTAAACAAACACTTAGTTGTTACAGTAAGATTATAATAAATTACAAATAACAATTGATTGTTTTACTTGATATTGTTATTTCCAATGACAACATTTTTTTGCACCAAATAATGAGATTCAGAAATATAATGTTAAATTACGCTCACTTTCATAAATAAATAGCAATTAGCTTTATTTTTTTGTGAAAACACAAAATAAATTTCTGTTTATTGTTTCTGTTTCCACCAACATAGGATCATACAAACGCTAACATGGCACATTTCAATATTGAAATGTTTATTCAAAGTTCGTATTTGTGTTTTCTGATAAACCTACTTTCACTCTCTGAGAATGAATCAGTAAAGCCTCATCACAATTTTCAGGAGATAAATGAACTTTGGGCTCAATGTTAATGAAAATTTAATGTGGAAGAGCTTCACAGTCGTGCATTTTCTACAACAAGCAGCATTCCAATTCAAAATTATTGGTGCTTTCAGCACAGTTTTGGATTACTCTCGATCACGCCATTGGCTGTGATAGCAATTTTGATAATATTTTATCGCCGGAAGTACTAATACCAGAACGTTTTACATTCCGGTGATTAAGTTGACAAATGCTTTGCTTAATTTTTACTATTTTCTGGCAAGCCCGATCTTTTCAGAAAAATGTCAAATAAAAAGCGACATAGAAATAAGTTTCACATTTTAATATTGATCGGCAGGTCCTTCAACTGCTATTAGGTAATCACTACGCTTCAAATAATTACTTTTTAATTCGTAATTCATCTCTTCGTTACTTTTTAATTACCAGAAATTGAAAAAGCTGACGGTAACACAAATTACCAGCGAAACGTGATCGGAAATTCTCCAAGTAGGTAAATAGCATTTTCAAGAGCCATTAAATGATGTAATTATTAAATATTAATCAGGCAATTAAAAAATCTGTTGAATATAAATCAGTTTACGAAACTTGAAACGATTATCCTCCATCCTATCGAATTGATTTTCCTTTTTATGGTTGGGTTAACACAACTGAACAATCATTATGCATGTACCTACTTGAACTTGTGCTTTTTCCCTCAATCTTTTCCGCTTCTCTTTTTTCCCCATGTTTGGCACGTGTTTTGCATTTTTACCTTCTCTCTACTTACTTATTTAAAAACAGACATTTTAGCAATTTTGGTTGATTTTATTTATGAATAATTTATTTGTTTTTTTTTCATGAACTGTGATTTGTGCAAATGAATAGTAAGTTATTCGTAGACACATTTAGGTTAATCGTCAGGGGAATAACCGACGTTCTATATGAAATACCCAATCTGTGTTTCACTGATAGCATTATCATTTCGACAAGTGTAATTATGCAATTTAATTGCATTGTTATAACTGAAAATGGTGCGAAAGAAACTTTACATAATAATCTTGCACTAGATGAGGAAATTTTAGATAAAACGTTATTATGGTTTAGAAGCCTAAACCATATACATATTTATTGTATTATAATTTCTCAAAGTTTAATACTTTGGCAATCCTAGGCATATCAGTTTAAGCTGTTTATGGTTAGTTATTAACACTAATATGGTCATATGGAATAGGCTTGCAGAGAAGATTGCTCTTTATACTTCTAATCGGGCCATTTGCATATTTGCTCTTACCCCTAGTGAAAATTAACAAAAAAGGAGTAAATACGAATATAAAAATATTCGTTCGTACAAATATAAGTGTGATATATGTCTGCATAGGAACATTCATTGTGGTGGTGTAACAATGAATTTTATTTATGAAATATGGTATTTGACATGGCAATCATTTATAAACTTTGCCACATTTCCAATATCGTGTTTAATGGTCTCAAGTCCGAATAGTGATTCATCCACTTGTTGAAAAGTTCGATTAAACTAGCAATTTAGCGACAAATAAATTTACTTTTATCTTCTTTATTATTCAAGAATGACATAAGAATAATATAAAAGCAACTTTTCTACTCTGCGTCTATAAAACAAAGTTGAATATCTTGAAAATGCAACCTAAGCATTAGCGTAAAAGAGCTTTTTTCAAAGACAAAAGAAAGAAAAAGTCATCTGGAGTTTGTAAGCACTTAAGTAAAGTCTGAATTGAATCCAGATGCTGACCGTAGACATTTAAAAGTCTTATTTATTTTTACTAAAACAATAAAATGCGAAAAGGCATAATCTAAGAAGCTTCCGATATAAAAGTCGATGCTTACTCTCGTATGCAAAGGTGATTTCTGCCAATATGAGGGAGATTACCTCACGTCACCGGCAATTCTCTCGTGACGCCACAACTCTACACGAAAACTATTATAATATGACAGAGATGTTGTAAAGCGGTATGATCCATTTTGATAACGCCATTAATCAAAATTCTAGAAAAATTCTAACATTTTATTACGTCAGGTGAATAAAAAGTATAGAACCAAACGTTTTTTGCTTAAACTATCTATTTTTTGGAAAAACTAATTGATGAATATACAGTACTAAAAATGTGATGTTTTATCAAAAATAAAACTTTTTAAAATTTTCTTTTGTTCTTGACTTCTACAATTTTTTTTTAAATGGCAACCCACTAAATACTATTTTTCTCATAAAAGTTATTATCTAAGAATTACAACTATATACTTTATGTTTAATTTTTTTTATTTTTTTTAGATGAATTGCAATTTTAACAAAAAAAATTGTATAACTCAAAAACAAAATTAATTTCGTTCTCAAAATACGATCACATTTTTTATATTACTTTAATTTATATATTATTTATATATTATTTTCTGGAGGCAAATGATTAAATAAAAACCGCTTGGTTTCATACTTTATATTCACCCTGTATAATTTAAAGCAGAGGAAAATCCTCAAATTCAGCTAGTAATTAAAAATTTCAATTTCAAATTGTCTCAATGTCTGTAAAACCTCTCTTACCTTATAAAAAACTCTTTTCAAAGAATCTATTACAATTTTCAAAATATATTCTTTTTTCCTCTAGTAAAAACATATACTTAATTAAAGAACATTAATTTGATAAAATTGTGTTTAAAATGATAGAAAAATATTTACTAACAATTTTTTTAATATGCACTTATATAATTTCTCTTTGATGATGTTGAACATTAATGTGTTAAGTCCTATCCTGTTAACGAAATGAAGAGACACTAAAACAACAAAAAAATCGTGCCTCAAGGGTCTTGTCATTTTACCGGTGTGATTTTCACAGAGCACATTTGTATTAAGTGTGTTAAATAAAAAAACACAGACACAAAAAAAAAACACTGGTGTGAAATATTATTTATTAATGTTTTAAATTCTTTGAAATTAGAAATTCTTCAAATTCGAAGTGGGTTTCATTTTCTTGAGAAGAAGGTAAAAAGTTCACGAATTAAAATGTATTTATTTTGTACTCAATGTTAAAGAGTGCTTTTATCAACTAATTTCAGTAGATAAAGTAGTCTTTTATCGTCTAGTGAAATAAAGTAATTTTTATCCACTTTGACACAAGAAATTCTGGTACCTGAGTACAAAATAAATCGAAATATTTATTATACACGACGATAAAGATTCTTGGCCAGACATCTTACCATCTTCAGTCTAAAAGCTAATATCAACAAATGAATTTACATGTTTGTTGATAAATTTTAACAATTAAAAAATTATAAATTTACATTTTTACAGCATGTGAAAAGGTACATGGTGTTGAGGACGCCATATTAACTTTTGTACTGAAGATGGCAAGATGTCTGCCGAAACTAGTTTCCTATTTTAAGCAAATTTTAACAAATCCATTTTAATTTTTTAATTCGTGAGTTCGACTTTTTACTTCTTTACCTTCCTCACTACTTGTGTAAGCTAAAAATTGTTAGTTTTTATGGCTAAAACCCGTCGTCAATCAATGAGAAAAGGTTGTTGTCGTTGAATCACCCCTTTGGAACATACTCATATATTTCCCGTCCCCTAGCCTGGGACATTTGCCTGTAAAACAGTTGTTTATGTGTTTTGTGAAATTTTATGATTGTTTTCTTCCAGGTTTCCTCCGTACGAAAGCGAGTTTCGATAAAAGCGAGTCTTCAGCGGAAAACTTAGGGATTAAGGACATCGCTGCGGCTCTGCGTTGGATTAAGATTAACATTGCAGCATTCGGAGGAGACCCCAGCCGTGTAACCTTAGTAGGTCACGACACCGGAGCGGCTCTAGTTAATTTACTCTTTGTTTCCCCCAGTTCGAAAGGTACTTAGAAACGCTTCTTATTAATTATTTCACCGGTATTAAAATCCCCATTACACTGATATCGGCAATCTTTTCCAGGTCTTTTCAAACGAGTGGTGCTCCTGAGTGGAACCGCTCTCAGTCCCTGGGCCACGATTCATAATCCTGACAGTTTACGTCTTACCGTTGGCCAACAAACAGGTTGTCTGAGTGGCGACTCACCGGAGGAGAACGACGATATCGCCCCCTGTTTAAGATCGCGGTAAGGGAAACGATAATAAATAAGACGCGGGCGCTGACTGCAGGGGAGGACCCAAACACAACCACTTCTAATTCCAAACATAAATTTAGACGCTGGCGCAGATTAAGTAAAAGGTAGATGACTTGAAACTGATTTTTCTCAAGCAATTTCAACGTATTTACGAAAACACGACGACGTATTAAAATTCTAGCACCACTTATATCGCGGGAAATCGATTTAATGTTACAACTCTTATTTTCTTATTTTAAGAACGTTGCAGATATATTTAAGGCTTCGAACTTTAGACAGAGCACGAGCAAACTGAGACGAATATTAAAAATATGGAAAGACTGAATTAAAATTTTGAAGCTGTTCAATAAAACCAAATTTAATTAAAAGTGTTCTAACTAGATTTTATTAATTATGTCCTCAAGACGAAACGCTTTCATTTGGATGGGATATTTTAAACTTTAAATAAAGAAAAATCGAATTAAAAATTTAGAGTACCTATTCAAGTGCTTAGTATTATTACACAAAATTAGGCTTCTGCAGGTTTTCAACAAAAAAAGTCATCAAATCGCAAAAATTGCTTTTCACACCACGACTGTAAAGCACAAAAAATTTAGCATTGAAATTGTTTACCCTATCTAAACTTGCTGTTTATTTGTGGAAAAGTAAATGTTTTCATTTTATTCAATTACCTAAATAATTAATACTAATATTAGAATAATGTTTCATTCACCATAATGTTCAGTATTCTATCCCAGCGCACCCACCATTTTTGGTTAAAAAAATTAAAAACTACATACATACTGTGCGATTTATTTATTCTTATCCATACTGTTTTAAAAAAAATAAATAAATTTTAATTTCATTACATAAATAATTAAAATGACTATTAAAATAAGGGTTTAGCCCGGCGCATCCACCATTATGCAGGAAAAAATAAAAACTTGCATACATACTTACAGTGTGATTTACATGAAAGCATTTTCTTTGCAACCGAAAATACAGCATCTACAATACAAACTTGTGCCTCAGAAAAAAATTTCTAGTAAGATAAGATACCAGAAACATGAAAATGTTCACATTTATTTTTTGAAATTAGACATTTTTTTATGTCTATTTAATGACACTGACGATTTTGTATATACATTTTTTTATAATTATTCAGTAAAGGTACAACACTTTTGTCAATAAAAGCCACAAATAGCATTAAACAAAGTTACAATTTAGGATACAGCTTCCTTGTTGTTTTTATTTAAACACTGCATAAAAACAGCAAATTACAAAAAATTGTATAAAAACTCATTTCATAACAACTTGACGCACTTATTCTTTAAAATAACTCATGGCTACGCCACTCGTTTTTTAAACTTGAATTCGTCATTCAAAACTCATCTTATGAAACTTGATTTTTAATATGCTATTTTAAAACCTTAATTTTAATAACGCAATATACAGGCTGTTTCGGGTAAACATTATAGCCATAATCGGTTAGGTCCTGCCTAATGAAAATATTTTCAAAATGACAGCACGTTTACACAAAAATGGATATCAACTTCGATATTTTAAATAGAAAGCTATGTTTTTTATTGCGTTTTTGGATTACTCAAGTGGTTTTAAGAGGGTTTTTGAGGATGAAAGCTTTTCCTATACCTAAGTTTAATCATTTTTGAAATATTTAGACTTTCTTGAAATTTTTGGATTTGCACCTTCCTCTTCAAAACTCAATAACTCTACCCTCTACCATTTTTAATTATTTTGAAATCGTATTTGAGCATATGAAAGAAAAAAGTTAGATGTTTTCTTTGGTGTATTTATAATTAAAAAAATAATTAACAAACCTCCAAATTTAAAGGTTTCATTTGGGAAACTTCAAATACCCATATTTTTTTCAAATGAGAAGCTCCAATTTTTTCTCTACTATATGTAGGAGAATTTAGTTCTGCAACGATCTATTTAATGATTTCAAAAGTTTTATTACGTGTTGTTTAACAACAATATTATTGTGGTGTGATAGATCAAAATTTTTGTCGGTGATTTATTTATCTATAGTTTAATAGCAAATATTTTTTATTAATAGGCGCAGACCCTTGTTTATTACATTAAAAAAGCATGTCAATATTTGACGCGTACATGATGTAGGTACCTATATTTACAAAAATTGTGTCGTTAATTAATTCGTGTATATGCTGGCAACAGCCGTTGTACAAACGACAGCGTAGTCTGAAAATACATTCCGTGTAAATGAAAAAGTTTGATTCATTTTCCGCATTATACTTCAACATCTCTTGCTCGCGAAACAAAATACTTTTATTCAGGGAGTGCACGTTCGGTAATATCCCTGCTTTTTCTCATTTATTAAAAAAGACAGTTGAAATAAAGCAGTGTAGTTGCATCTTCGGATGCAAAATCGTTGGATCAATACCGAATAACTACTGTCTGAATTTGAATATCCGTTGTACCAGCGACATATATCAAACACATGCCCTCTGGAAGTACTTACATACATGTAGACGACGTATTTATAGGCCACTCCAAGCGCTCCTCGACGTCCAGTTGGAAACTGTGCGCTTCATGCCAAGAATCGCCCCATCCCTCCCGGTGGATTTACAGACACCTGACCCGTCCTTTGCCATGGAACACGCCAGCGAAAATTTCATCATGTGCGAAGTGATGTTGGGCACGACCACCACCGAAAGTTACAGTGACTTTAGTGCCGCGGACATCCAGTACGGGTTTGAGGAAGACCAGCGGAATCGCGTTTTGAGGACCTATGTGCGAAACGCGTATGTGTACCATTTGAACGAGATTTTTTCCGCAATTAGGAACGAGTATACGGACTGGGATAAGCCGATACAGCATCCCATCAATATTAGGGATTCTACAATGGAAGCGTTAAGTGACGGACATACTGTGTCACCTTTAATCCGGGTCGCGTATTTGCACGCAAGGAGAGGCGCCAAAACCTATTTTTTTCATTTTGGATACCAGACCAAAGACAGCGAGTATCCACAGGTAAGGCGGTTTTGCTTAATTATTCGTTTAATTACTTGCGCCTGTTAAGCTCACAATAAAAAATAAACACGGCTTTTTTAAACTATGAAACCATCTTCACCCACGTAACACTCAATATTTACTTTTCATGAATATTTATACCCAACACTCAATTTTTATGCTTGACGTTATTTATTTTTTAAATTATTATTAATACAAACTGAAAAATACATTAAATTTTCGATTTTCACAACGATAAAACTTAAAAAAACATTTTTAAATTTTTGTAATCAATTATTTGTATCATATGGAGTATAATATCAATTTTTTTCTTTATCAGAACTTATAACACTGTCCAAATAATAATAAATAATGCAAAAGGTAATTAATTTAGAATGTAGATATAACATATTTTTTTAGAAAAGTCAATAAGAAATGTTATATGAGACCAGAATATTGTTTGTTCATTTTCTGACAAAATACATATAATCGTTAAAATCTCCCCAACTGAATTTGCTTTCATTCCTGAATTCCTTGAGGCGTCAATCTTTTATTGAAATGAATATTTCTTGCTAATAGAATTTCTTCAATTAATTCTACGCTTGTGTTTTTTTCAAACCACTGTTTTACTTATTTTTAAAAATATCGGTGTTTAAAATTTTAAAAATCAATACTTTATTATTTATCTTCTTTTAACGATAATCGTGTTTTTTTTTAAATAAATGTAAAATATAAAAAAATCAAATAATAAATTTGCCTATTACTTAAATATACAGGCTGCTCTGTTTTTATTGTTACAAATTTAAACAGGTGATAGAATATTCAATTTTAAGACAAAAGTTTCTTATGAACATGTTATGTAAGCGAGCTACACCCCCTGGAAGAGATGCGTTTTTAATGGGGTTTTCCCATTACTACAGAATAGATAAAAGTACAAAAGTTGGTACAGCTGATAAGATTTAAACACCTAAACGAATTCAAAGATCAGTTGTCGAAAGTTTTAATCACGGATGTCTTAAACGATTAAACAAATTTAATTTTTAATTTTTTATCTTCTTTATGGTCTGTAACACATATTGTAAACTGATTTTACTCAAAAATGGTAAGTTGTATCGAAAAAACGCAAGAGATCTCTTTTTTTGTGAAAAACTATGGGATTTAGAATTTTTTAGCTGAAACTGGCAAAAACCAACAGCCAAAATAGTTAGCATACTTTTTACTCTTATCCCCCCAGTTTAGGACGCCCATGAAAATAATTTCAACATTTTATCTTCGATTTCGTTTGAAGGTATAAAGATTATCAGTTGTACCAAATTTTGTAATTTTATCTACAATGGTTGCTGAAATATTGGAAAAAATCCATTAAAAGATGTACCCTTTCAGGGAATGTAGCTCCCTTATTTAATATTTTTTGTTTATAGAAAACATTTATCTTTAAATTAAATATTCTATCACCTGCTTAAATTTGTAACAATAAAAACGGAACACCCTGTATATTTAATAACAGTTTACAACACCAAATTTCTCTTTTACACGAAAGAGCAGGGTGTACTTTATCTTTTTGTAGTGCTGATTGCTTATTTGAAATTAAAAAAAAATTGAGAAAATCGCAAGTGAAATTCAGACAGTGTTATTTTTGGCTGTGTTTGACTTTGACTTTCTTGTTTAGAAAAATAGGTCGTCCAAAGAGTTTGTAATTTTTTTACTTCTAGGCTGTATTGAATAAGTAGCTAAAAGTCTTTACGTTACCGAGGCAAACAGGATTCAAAGGCGCACTAAGAAGGTACCGTTTTATGCTTTTTTGCGTACAACCCGAAATGGTGCGTCTTACAAAAAAAAATTGTTATACCAAATTAAAGAATAGAACATTTCTACAAGATGGTCATTCCGGGTTTTTTGCATCTCAAATAGTTTTCGAAATATTAGCTGGCAAATATCGCACTCTCTAGAAAAACTAATAGTACTAATGAATTAACGTAACGATTATTGTAAAAGTAGTAAGCATTATGATTGGGCTGTTTCAGATCGGCCATCATAATTATGTAAAAAACCAATCACTTTAGATTTTTGGATTCATTCAAAAATTTAATGCAGTGATGTGATTGGTCGGTTTGAAGTCGGCCATTATAAAACGTGAGAAGCCAATCTCTTTAGACTTTAGATTAATTCATAAAATCAGAGACATAAAATGTAGCAAAATCGGTTAATTCGGATTTGCATTCATTCATAAAGATGAGTAATTCAATTTTTTTATTGAAAATGTTATGTGTGTGCCTTTTATGCGCTCTGCACTCTCTAGTGTCACTCTTGTGAGTACTTTGATCAAAAATTTGCACTTTTAGATTTCGTTGTAGATACAACAAAACCATAACCTCAAAATAGAAATAGAAAAATCAGTGTTTTACCCCTACTGTGTACTTACAAAGATAACATAAATTGGCGACGAGGATACAGAATTGAAAATTTTCTCCAAAGCTGAACATTTTCACGTAAGAAGTAAAACATAACCTCACTTCTTAGATCGAGCTACTAAAAGATTGTTTTCTCCAAGCTGCAGAGGCTTACAGTACAATTTCCAATCTACAATATTTTGTCACAATCACTTTAACCGTAAACTTGGGATTTATTCATGATGTAAAGTGAGACAAGAAAATTGTTTTTTTAAAAGAGTGCTTGCGATATTTGCTAGCGGATATCTCGAAAACTATTTAAGATACAAAAAATCTGAAAGACCGTCTTGCAGGGAATTTTATAAGCTTTAATTTTGTACATAATCATTTTTCTCCTAACACTCGCGTTATAAACGAAGAAATATTAATTGACACTTTCTTCGTGCCCTCTTGCACCCTGCTCAGCTCAAAGGACTGGGAAATGTTTAGTATGTTTGCCTTCTAAGTTTACAATTTGCATTTTGAATTTTTTTAATTAAATAATTATTCTTTATTTTGTAGTGTCGCTTTGTCAATCATTTTTTGAATTTCTAAACAATCTTATTATGATTAAAATTAAATTTCTTAAATTGATTGAAAGTGATTGTTGACGCACGCATTCTGGGAAAATCTTTACTAATCAGTTTTGGCGCCAGCCCTTTCGATAAAATATCACTTGAGGCAGGAACTGTTGTCACAAATCGATTATCCGCAATCCTAAATCCAAGCATAACGCACAATGAATTTGAGAACGGTTTGCAGTTGACAATGCCACTTTAACGCGATTTTTCTCATCCGGCCAAATGGAAAAAATGATATATCGATGTTTCGATGTGTAAAACGTATGGTCATTGTTCCAAAATACCGGATGTGATAGCAAAACAGAAATTAAAACTAACGCGAAAATTTCATTAAAGCACTTGGAGAATTTTTTTATATTAAAACAAGCACATATTGCATTCAAAAATCACAAGATTAAAAAATAACATCACATATTTTCCTAGTCTTTTTATTCTTTTATTAGAAGATAAATATTGACTTCCTAATATGAAAAGTTGAAGCAGAAGGTTGAATGTTAAACATCAAATATGTCAACTCAAACAGAAATTTCCAAAGCAGCACCATGTATTTCGGAGTCATAAAACGAACGAGTGACATCCTGAGTTTTTTGAATTGCGTGTTCTCCTCTCGTTCGCCTTTTTATCGAATACCTTCGTTTTGTTTTGAATCAATACTTTAAATACCTTTCAAGCAAAATCTTTTGACACGTTTTGATGAAAAATCTCTTATTAAAAATGCATTCTCGTCTTACTTTTTCGCTTCCTTGCTGTATAATAAAACTTTGTTGGGGTTTTATATGTGGATTTTTCGTACAAACTAAGCTGATGATGAAATAATCCCGGAAAAATCCGGCATTTCCCAAATTATTGGAAATACTCAATAGAGCCGGCATAATGATTAAACTTCCTATTTTATTTTGCTAATTACAGTTACCTCCAGCCGTACAGCTCCTAATTAAATTTCTAATAGAGACCCGTTGGAGCCAGTGCGTCGTTCTCTCTGGGTACAATATTGTTCAATTCCAAGTTTTGCATTTATCTGTCAAATCTTTATTAATGAAGTTGTCTAATTAATTCTCGTTTCCAGAGGCTGGGGAGCGTCAGGGGTGAAGATGTCACGTATATATTGGGCATGCCTCTAGTCGGAGGAATGCCTTTCTTCGCCCAAAACTTCACCAAACAGGACATGGGAGTGGCCGAGGCCGTTCTCAACTTCTTCAGCAATTTCGCCAAAACAGGCGACCCCAACGCACCCGGGATACACAAAGACGTCCCTGATTACGGCACTCTCAGGGAAAAGACGCGATATCGCGGCCTCGTGTGGGAGCCCTACGAAGTCTCCACGCAATATTATCTCAGCATTAGTAAGTCGATATTTGTCTCCGGGGTCCTTGTTGACGACTCTAAATTATAATTGAGGATTTTCACCTCGACCAGGTGCGACTGAAGCTGCGACACGCCCTACGTCGAGGGTATTTAATTAAAAACTGGACCGAACAGACACACTGCCTCCCTAATTCTCTTCCGCATCGCAGCTCTCTTATCCACTTACAGCTTTTGTGGATATTTATTACCGTGTTCGTTAAAATATACATAAAAACCAATAGAATAATTAAAAGATAACTTGTACGGATTCCAAAATCGAAAGCTCATAAAAACATCGACATTTCGATGAAAAAGTTTTAAATTAATTTTGGCAAAAACAAGTCCAAGTTTCGGGCCGACAAATTTAATAAAATTAAACGAAAGTAAAAAATTTATCAAAGATCAAAATACTACTCTACCAATTAAATTTCTGACGACTAAAAGAATTGTTCGCAAATACAAACATTCAAATGAAATAAAAGTTTAATTGTGGTCCTGGATTGTAAATTGCTCACCAACCACCAGGTGTAACATAAACAATTCCAACTATTTAATTTAGTACAAAATGCCTATCAGAGATGCAACTGGCGTAGATGCTTTTTATCAGTCATGTTGCACTGCATACATGATATAAGAGCTCCACACTAAATGCTAAAGTTCGTAAATCCATCGATTTTCAATTTTACTATAGCGCAAAGCTCTGTATTTACTAACAGTCGGGTGCAGTTGTGCATAATACTCATACACTAATAGGGAGTGATGCAGCAATTAAAATTCTATTTCTGGAAAAAATGTTAAGTTAAGATCCATTGTCATCATTTTAAACTACTTAACTAATTGGAAATGATTCTCAAATAGTGTGCGAAGGGTTCCTATTTATGTAAATTTAAATCAGATAATAAAAGCAAATTGATGATAACACAGGGCGACAAAAAAAAAGTCATGTCGTTACAACTTGACAAATTTTATATCATTTTGTTCGTCTCAGTAAGACAAATCAAATGCACTAAAAAAATTTCAAAAAGTTCACGCACTTTGAACTAAATATTTTTTTCTAATTTAAATGAATTTAAAATACTTTAACTTTAAAAAATCATTACTCAATAACTATTAGGCCTATTTCCTTCAAATAAAGACCATTCTAAAGGGATGGACTTACCCTTTAGAATGATATGCAATTTGAAATTGAATATTGGCAAACTTTTCTTCGAACAGCGTTCGAAGTAGATCGAAGTAATCTAAGAAAAACCCTACCAGTAATTTTTTTTTCTTCGTCACCATCGTGCATCTTTTTATTAGTAAGAATCCAAATTTTCACAACAATATACCGAGTAGTTTTTAAGATATGATTTTTTGAAGTTAAGGTTTGCTGTTAATCTTACTTAAAATTGCTTTTTATAAAAGTATTTATTTTAAGACTCTTCTTTTGCTTAAAAATGGTCAGTTGCACCTTCTTTGTTCTAATTAGAATAAACAAAAACTGTTTGTTTACTTAAAACAAACAAAGAGTGTCTGCGTACTAATTAAAGCAAATAAAGAGTTTCTTTGTTCTAAAAATGACCAGTGACCATTGAGCAAAGAGGATCTAGAAGTTTAAGGCACGAGCCTTAAATATGAGGGCAAATCTTTTTCAAATCAAATCACTTTCCATTCAGATTTCGACTTGTTCACTTTGTTCTAGCTTTCTGAACTTTTTTTTGAAATGTTCTCAGCAAATGCTTTCTCATAACTTTCTACTCATGTTGAATGCAATAAGTCAGTTGCTTCGTGTGCAACTGTTATCACAACAACTACTACCTACAAGCTAACTGAAGCTAATCGTGGAATGTACCAACAAAATAAATCAGGTGACTTATTGTATTAAACATCACTCGAAAATGATGAGAAAGCATTTGCTTAGAACATTTCAAAAAAAGTTCAGAAAGATAGAACAAAGTGAACAAGTCAAAACCTGAATGGAAAGTGATTTGATTTGAAAAAGATTTGTCCTTATATTTAAGACTCGTCCCAAATGTGAAAGAGTTAAACTAGATGTTAAACATTTACTACTATGTCCTGAAGTAAAAGGAATTCGCTCTTCATGTGACGTCGCTGATGACCTAAAAACCATTCTGACATCAAACTGGACAGCTCTAAAGAAACTACTCCAAAGAACCAAATACTACGACGAAATTTAAATATCTTACATGATTGTATTGTATATAGTAATATTATAATGTAATTACATTTTTTACGTTAGACGCTAATAACCCTTGCGGTTGAAGCGATTTCTTTAATAAAAAAAAAATTCATTTAAATTAGAAAAAAATTAATTAGTTCAAAGTGTGTGGACTTTTTGAATTTTTTTTGTGCATTTGATTTGTCTCACTGAGACGAACAAAATGATATAAAATTTGTCAAGTTGTCAAGACTTGACTTTTTTGTCGCCCTGTGTAATTTCACATTTTCATCTTTGAAAAAAATAGACGCTCTAGTTATCCATGACATTTACATCGACGGTAGAGCGTATTGCGTAACTTGATAACATAAACATAACTAAATTTTTGTTTGCAGTTTTGATTGTTTCCACGTGTGTTGTCTATCATTTTTCACATTTCAAGCGATACGTTTTATTGATGACCTATGTGTTATGGATAACTAGAGCAGAAATGTAAAAATCAGACGGTATTATTAGTATATTATTTTTTAGTTTTACAAAATACTATTTTATAATCTGTTTTTTTTTTTTTAAATTACCTGCTACAGTTACATCCAGGAAATGTCTGTCGATTTGGAAAAAGCCTTGACACCAAAAAGCTGTATTGTGTAAAATAAAAAAGTAAACTGAGAAAATTTTATGTTGACATCTTCGTATTTTACTTACTTGTAGATTATTAAAAAAATATTTTAAACAATAATAATTAAATTTTATAATTTCACAATTAACAAATTTAATTTTGCGGGGCCAGTTTGTTTTCGCTATTGGCTAATAGCCAAAACAATGTATGTTTTAAACATTAGTTGGTGAATTTTCTATTACTTTCTTCAACAACCAAAATTTTTAACCTTCTTTAAATTACCTGCTTTGAAAATGGTTCTAAGAGTAGTTAAATATATCAAAAATGACAATATACAGGGTGATTCACGAGGAATAATGAGCCTGACCAAATTTTCGATGCAACCGACATTACAGTTGTCGCAAAATAACTTGCGAAGAGTAATGGTGGTTGCATCGAGAATTTGGTCAGGCTCATTATTCCTCGTGAATCACCTTGTATGTATGTCTTACTAGTAACAAAAACAATCCTCAAAACGATTTTACATTAAAAAATAAAACCAAGGGTCTGACACTTTCTATACCCTAAAGTCTAAAATCTTTGCAATTACGTAAAGATCATGAATCATTTTTACATCTTCTGACCCAATTTCTGTTTTGAAATGTAATTTTAGTTTGCTTTAGTGTTTGAGTTTTTTTTAATCACAAAATAAAATAATTGTGAAAAATTTTGTTTAAGAACATTTTTGAATTTAGTTTCGAAAACATTGGCAATATTTTTAGAAAATTTGTTACGCATTGCTTGTATACAGATAAACTAAGATTCTGAACTTTGGCCCGGCGCATCCACCAAAATTAAAACACCAAAAATTTATATTTTCTAAAGCCTAAAACAACTGTTTGTGTGTTGTCCAGTAATTAAAAAATATAAAGCAATATCTATTATCTCTGTGTATCTTTTTGCAATGGGTTCATACACAGATCTTGCGAAAAAATGCCAATCGACTCGTGTTTTTTTTAAATATGTAGTTTCTGATAAATAGTTCTTATTTCTTGTTTTCTAAAAGTTTTTAAACAGTTTTTAATCACTCAATAGATATATTACCAAAAGTGTAAGATAATTAAGCAAAAAATGTTTTCATTTTATCGAATAACTACAGCAAAAATTCACATACTATTAATCGATTAGACATTTCTTTATTAACATCAATCAAATTATTTTGGTTTAAAATTGAAGTCAATGCAATAACTTATGACGAAATATTTATCCTCTTTTGTAATGTCACTTTATCGGTAATAACCCTAAATCCGATCAATTAAATTCAGCGTGAGCATACCGGTGTGATGTGATTCCTTCGTAATGGTACATTTGCGCCAACATTAAAGAGTTTATAACCTAACTATAGAGATACTGTAATTAAACTTGAGATTTAGCAGCGTCTTCTACAATTCAAATTAATTATTCTTCTGCAAACAGAAACGTCTTCCTTTATTACTGTAGGAGCAAACAGTAAGTGAGTTGGCTTTTGAAACTGCCATTACCTAAAATTTCATAATGCATAGGTACACTCGAAATGCAAACTTTGGCAAAACGAACTTTTAAAACTATGTAAAAATATCCCACATATGTGTTTCCGATTCAGAAAATCCTTACTCACCACAACTGCAGTATTTTACTGACATCAGATAATTCGGACATTTTGCACAAAACTTTTATTGCCAGAACTCACAAAAAGACAGAAATATGAATCCTGAAAAAACGCTTCAAATAAATTAATGCAGATAGTGAAACGTGGTTTATCGAAGTTAACTTTTGTGCAACATATTCCACTGAGATGGGTTTCCACAAATAATTGGATAAATAAAACAAGAGAGTTTTGATTGGTGCGAATGAAATGTCATAGGTGAATTGGTTGACTCGACTGGAGATAGAGATTAAAGGAAAACGAAGAGTGAGATGTGATTGCTGAGTTATTTCTAGCAGTAAGACTCCGTTTTGCATATTAAAATCATTTTAATCAATATCTTGCTTGCACTACCAGTGACTATCAATTTACGTATAATAACGCGCTCGCTCTTATTAAACTGACTCAAATCTAATTCAATCATGCATAATTTGACAGGATATCAGGAGCTTTTTTAATCCTGCTTGAGATGAGATAAAAAGATGAGTCTTGGCACGTAGGTAAAAATAAGACGAAATGAAAAGTTACATAATTTCTTACAACTTTTTCCGAGTTATTACAGTTACCAGAGTTAAATTATAGAACACTACGCACCTTAATTTTTTCAAACCGAACTTTTCTTCTGAAAACGGAACGTTTTTATATATTTAGGACTTTTTCCTTCAACTTTCAACTTCGATTTAATTCGAAAGTTAAAAGTTCACAAAACTTCAATAATTTTTTGTCTGCTTGCAAGCCGGTTTTTATTGTATTTCGTAACTGTGACATTTTTATAGATTTTTGGAAAAATTGTGAATCAATTTTGTCGGCTTAAATCGAGACAGAACCGCAATTTTTCGCGGCGACGTTGAAAAATTCAAGTAGCAATTAATGAATGGTAATTATCTAATTCATTGCACTTAAATGGCAATAAGATGAAAGCTCACTTCACTTAATTATCTTCAATTCATAGACGTTTTATTAAATCATGTTTCAGCGATACACTAGATTGAAGCTAATTAAAAAGATCTTTCATTTTTTTAATTGCCTAGTTTCAAAGAGCGTTATTTTATCATAATTTATCAAAAACCGTCACCAGCTCAGAAAATCTAATCCGTTTTCTGTCAAAATTCTTGTTTTATGTTTATAACACCTGAGACAAAACCATCAAATATTAATATGGCTTTTTATGCAAACATAAAATTGAGCTTCAAATTATTTCATTTTAACAAAACACGTTCCAAGTGTATAAAAAAATTTTTAGGTATTACATAGAAAGCTTCTTCTAATCCTCTCTCTTTTACGCCAAAATTATTTATCTCAAATTAAATAAAAAAAAAAGATTACCAAACATCTTTTACATACATATTTCTAGGATTTTTTGTTTAACAATTTTTTTGCAACATTTTTTTTAATTTCCACACTTATTTGTTAGCCTTTGTTACTTCCAATACCTCTAGAGTTTTACAGTTTATACAGGGTGCGCCAGAACTCGCGCCCCAGAGAAAAATGCCCTATAATGTAAGATACCAGAAACATGGAAAAAATGTTAAAAAAAGATTATCTATAAAAATTTAGAAGTTGTGAGGTTTTAAAGTTTGCCCCTTGACTCTATTTATTTCTGTTGAAAAAATAATTTTCCAATTTATTTTACTATAGACTATTAAAAGAGGAAGCAAAGAAGCTGTATCCTAAATTGTAACTCTGTTGAATGTTATTTGTGGCTTTCATTGGCAAAATTTTTGTCCCTTTACTAGATAATTCTAAAAAAACATATACAAGATCATCAGTATCATTAAATAGATATAAAAAAATGTCAAATGTCAAAAAATAAATGTCAAAATTTTTTGAAAGAATTTTTTTAACATTTTTTTCGTGTTCCTGGTATCTTACCTTACTTGAAAATTTTCTCTGGGGCGCGAGTTCTGGCGCACCTGTATAGTACACAATTTAGCAGTTAAGTCTTCCACGATTTTCAATGGAATTGATTTGGCGTTTTCTCCTTTATTATTTTCTCGTTTTTCTCTTAATTTTACGGTCTCATGAGACCAATACTAGTGCTCGCAATATAACTCTACCAAGCGACTAGCTTGACTAGCACACTTGCATAAAAAATAATTAATTCGATCTCACAAAATTTAACACCTCATAAATAATTAAAAAAGAATATTGTTTTTGTGTTGTTTGCATAAATTCATCACATTTAACTTTATTTTTATGGACTTAAATTGTAAAAATGGTGTTTTAGCCCAAATTTATTGTTCAATCAATTCAAATTATAATTAATTTAATTGAAATATTAGCGTCTAACGTGTGGTATTATGACTAGTATCACGAGCTATCATTTAATCTATCTAAGTTCTATTTGATGTTCTAGCTATAGCTGCAGGCGTGTAATCGTATTTGATCTCCCTATAATAGCTTATAAATAATAAAAATAGCATCAATTTTTAATAAATCAATTACGAACAGGTAATTTATTAAATTTAAGTTACAAAAAAATCTAAATGTAAAAAAAACTAAAACATTGATATGACTTCCTGTTTGTAAACGCTGTCTTTCGTTAATTAATTATGCTCTCATATAATTTAACATTGTAATTAAAATCTTTAATCTCATTTATTTCTCTCAACACAATCAGCTTTCGTTTAAACTTCGTTAAATTGTTAATTATTGCGCTACTTTGATCACAAACGATCATAAAAGTATCGACGTTCACACAGTTCCAAGTTTTACCAAAGAATTCTATTTTGCTCGGTGGTGCAGTTTAATTATTTAGAGGCAGTTTTTGTTCAATGTTTAACCTGATTAAAACTAATTGCAAAGACGATGAAATACTGTCAGAATAACGTATTAATAATTCGACTTATTAAATATTGATTGCTTTCCATATCTACCTATCCTCAATGAATAATCAGAGAATATTTGCTTTTTGCTTTCAAAGCTCATGAATTAATAACAGTTTCAACAGCAAACCAAAAACATCGCTGCGGGGTAAGTCACCTGTCACGACGACTCGAATGCAGATTTGGAACTCCTCATTTTGACGTTATCTGTTTTAAAGCAAAATTGCCGGGAAGTTGGTTTTTGTCACGATGAGTTTAAAACAAAAAATTGGAAAATTGCCCACATCAACCCGTTATTGTAGTTGTTTTAAATTTCGTTTTGTATTTATGATCTCCAATGCATGGGCGCCGACTTTTCATATTTTCAATGGGTGCATAAACAAAAAACTTTGTAAATTAATCGTCTTTAAACCAATACAAATAACATAAAAAGTTTCTATTCAGTTCTTCTATACTTATGTTGGTATAACTTGCAGGTCTTGAGAACAATTACGCGAAAAAACGATTTCTTCTTCCCAATTTCTGCTGAATTTAATGTATTTGATATTTAAAAGATTTAAAAACAATATAACTTTTTTATAGGAAAAACCAATAAATAACAGTAAAAAACACAAAAGTGGTTAATGTATGTAGGTAAGTATACTGGGTGTTTCCAGTTTTAGAGTTGAAAATTCACCTAGTAATAGAAGAGTACAGGAATACTGTAACCGATTATTGTTATTATTAAGAATGTTATTTAACTTCAAAATATTGGTACACGGTTTGAGGGTTACTGGAATTATTTTCTTGTTCAGATAAAATTGTATTGTTGTAACAAATAAAAAATTCGTATCCATGACAATGAAAGAGAAAAGTCACTTCATAGTTTTAACACTGTCATCATTTGTTTTGCTTTTGCTTTAGTTTTTATCAAAATGAAAATCAAAAGTTTTTATCAAAATTCGAAGATCTTCCAGCAAAATGGTTTCCAATAGGTTTGATTCGTTTTTATTATTGTTTTTCCAAATTTATGAACATGGATGGCAAAAAATATTAAAATAATAAATTGGTTGTCGTGGTTATGATTCACGGTGAAACACAAGGTAATGATTCTAATGGCCATTGTTGCAGCGGAAGCAGCAGTTCTCAAACACATAATATAAAATGAATTATTTCTTTTCACAACATGAATTTTTGTTTTGTATAGCGTATTAATTTTCTTCTACCGTGAATATCATCTCGTTAGAATTTCAACTTCATACCCTGTATTTACAATAAAAAGTGTAAAAACAATAGTAAATGTTACACTACTGTTAAAGAAAAAAAAATGACTTTTTTTGAAAATCTGCACGAATGTTTGTGTTGAAAACAGCAATTAATTGACGAGATGTGTAAAATTAGGGTATGCAAAAACTGAATGGTCTCAAAAATTGTTTCTTGGATTTTTACAAATTTTCAAAAATAAAAAAAAAAACATTTTTTTTAGATTTACCACGTTAAATTGTGAAAAAGTTAAAAAAAACTTTGATCAATCGGTCCGAGAAAGCAGTTTAATGAATTGATTTAAAAATTTACAGAGCTATTGGGCGTACACTTAACTGTAAAAAGACTTGGACACATTAGTCTCCCTATCAATATTTGTGACTATTCAATTCACCTCTCTTTTTTTAAATATTAACCAATAAAATAGCAGAGAGTTACTTTCTTATCCTAACAACATCAAATTCCAGCGAATATTTCACTCGTGGTAAAATATAACTGGATATTCAACTTTGCTATGACAACGAAATCATGTGTAACGCAAATTTGACATTTGGTTCATTGAATAGTCTGTTGAATACCATTCGTAGTCAAAGATTATATAATATTTTTATTCATGGTCATTACGCTTGCGAATACCATTCGTGCTACGCACTCGTGGTATTCATAACTAAATACCCCGAAACAACAAAAAAAAAAAAATCTCTTGTAAGAAATTTGTTCTAGTTTTTGAAACTATCCTTACATTCTCTGTGCTGAGATATCAATGATCAAAAACAAAAAAATCCATTTTCATTAAAAGTCAAATATCTCAGCGACAAATTGACGTAAAGAAAACATGACCATTTTTCATTGAGATGCAGTCTTTCAAAAATTACCAGAAAATTTAATTTAATAAAAAATGTTTGTTTCCTTAATTTTTTAGTATAGTGTATGAAAAGTTTATGTAGAAGAATGTTTTATCGTTCTGTATTGTATTTGAGATAATAATATTAATAATAGTTATTTTTTAAGAGTGTGTTAGGTAGCGTTTTATTTACGCAAGAATGTTCAATCGCGAGAACGTCAGTTCGAGCGGTTAATTTTCTTAAGAGGATAAAACGCGACTAACACACGACTGCAATATAACGTTTTATCCACAATCACAGGCCCAAATTATTCCAAACTTAATTAAAAATTAAACTGACATTTAAACGTCACGCCAAATGTGCTTTCAGTTAAACGTAAAGAGTAAGCTGTTACGCGGTGCGCTGGTTACTAACAGTGGAATAAAGTTACTTTATTTCACTAGTGGATAAAGTGGTACTTTATACGCATCTAAAGTGTGAAATAAAGTCTCTTTATAGAGTGATTGTGGATAAAAATCTTGTTTCGAGAATTTTTTTACTGAAAAACTTAATTTTGAATTAACTTGAAAATGGAAAAACAAAATAGGATAACGTAATATTTATTTGTACAACTAGTTTTGAAAGACATACTTTTTTTTCACGAATTTGCAGTTGATTAACGAGGGCTCTGCCCTGTACACAACATTTTTTTGCATAGTGATAACCCCAAGAACCCCAAAGACCAAAAAGATATCAATTTGATAAATCAAATCGTAATGCATCGCGAGCTCTATGTAACGAACACTACAGAAACTATAGAAATATAACTATCGAAATCGTTTAAAAAAGTATAACTTTCTATACGATTAATCGTGATGAAAATTCAACTTTTATAATCACTATGCAAAAAACGATGAATTTGATCCATTTTCTCGAAGGGGAAAATAGTGTAATGGAAAATTTAAGATATGTTTGATATTAAAAGTGATTTTAAAGAATGCAACGTTACTAAAGAAAGATTAGAATAAATACGAAACTCCAAATAAATATTATTAAGAATTATTATTATATTTTTTTACCCAGCACCCATTAATAAATATCAATGAGTGCATCCGCCCTTTTGCACCCATGTAGTCGGCGCCCGTGGTCTTCAGTTGACTTGAGTTGTATAGTCCTAAGGGTGGCTTTTTCATCGATCACGTATCGCACCAAATAATGAAAAACGTAAGTTAGAGCAATCATAAATCTGTCAGAGCCTGAATAGAGTTTAGCTGGGAGTTACCTTACAATGTTGGACCATTTCCCCATCTTACAACAAACTCCTTAAAGAAATCGGCTCAAAGTGTCCGATATACTGTAATCCGTGATAAACTCTTGTTATTCCAGCGTATAATAGACACCGTCAGTACGACCAGTTAGCACTTTTTCAGACTTTCACTATCTATAAATTCCTAATGAAGGATAAATTGATCCTCGAGCGGCATCTGCTACTTCCTAATTATTGGAATTTATTTATTTGCGACATCCGCTCAGATTCTGATTTACATCGGCTTAAAATGTGGCTAAAAATGCATAAACCTGGAGGGTTTTTTTAATTTTGGCGCTTTAAAGATAATAAACGTTATAAGTTAATCGGCTTACAAGAAAACAAGCGCTAGGAAATCTCTAGTATACACAATTTATCAGAAAGGGCGTAAACGTCGTCCGCTCACCCTCACTCAACTTTAACGACTTAATTCTATTACAGCATTAAAGCCAAAGATGAAGAGCCACTACCGGGGCCACAAGATGGCCGTTTGGTTGAATCTCATCCCGCAACTGCATCAACCAGGAGATGACGACGTCAGCATGAGACACCACCATTTCCACGAACGAGAGCCTCATTATTATGCCGGTATGTAATAAAAGACAAAAATTAAGTTTATTTTTGTCTGACTTGCACAATATTCCAAGCACCGATGCTCACGGTTTTTTTGTCATCTGAGTTTGCAGTTCTCGATGAAAAATTGCAGCATTTAACCCAAATAAATATCTCAAACACAAGTTTCACGTATTTAGAAACATAATACCTAGTGACTGAATTTAATTTTTTTTCACAATAAGATATTAACCAGAATTTAAACTTTTGACAAAAGCGAAGTTATAAAAGAGGATTACCTAAAATTTGATTTTTCTTAAAACCATTTTTTATAATTTTGATATACATATATTTACGATTTTTTTCTTTAATTAAACTTAAACGAAGCCACTTAAAAAATTTGATTACATAAAATCTAATTTGTGTTAGACTTCTTTATTGTTTTAAATTATGTTTTATACACTGTTTTTTTCCTTTTAATTTCTTTACGAGTAAATAGCAGTTTTATTAATTAATATTTTTACAACAACAAAATAACTCTTTATTTGCTTTAATTACTACGCAAGTAAACAAACAGTTTTTATTTATTGTAATTAGAACAAAGAAGGTGCAATAGACCAAGCAAAAGAAGAGTCTTAAAACAAATAATTTTATAAAAATGCAATTTTAAGTAAAATTAACATGCATTTCTCCTATATGGCGCAATACCTGAATAGAAAACCTTAACTTCAAAAAATCATATCTTGAAAACTACTACCGCGTAGTAAGAATTACCGATATTCTTTTGAAAATGTGGATTACAGCTAATAAAGAGATGCTCTACACGATGGTAATGATGAAAAAAAATTACTTGTGGGGTTTTTCTTAGATTATTTCGATTTATTTAGAACTTCTTGGAACACTGTTCGAAGAAAAGTTTGCCAAATTTTATATCATTCTAAAGGGCAAGGCCATCCCTTTAGAATGGTCTTTATTTGAAGGAAATCGGCTTAATAGTTGAGTAATGGTTTTTTAAAGTTAAAGTATTTTAAATTCATTTAAATTAGAAAAAAATTATTTTGTACAAAGTGTGTGAACTTTTTAATTTTTTTTTAGTGCATTTGATTGGTCTCACTGAGACGAACAAAATGATATAAAATTTGTCAAGTTGTCAGGACATGACTTTTTTTTTGTCGCCCTGTGTAAGTACATATTGGTATTATTGTCAAATTCTGTAAAACGAACCCTTAAATAAATTGTATACTTGATATGATTTATTGATTTTTTTTACTATTGAAGAGTTCATTGGATAAAATTGAAACAAAACGA
The DNA here is from genome assembly GCF_015345945.1 of Tribolium madens. Classification (NCBI taxonomy): domain Eukaryota; kingdom Metazoa; phylum Arthropoda; class Insecta; order Coleoptera; family Tenebrionidae; genus Tribolium; species Tribolium madens. The sequence goes on along the minus strand of NW_025401068.1, from coordinate 2,482,778 downwards.
TGATCTTTTCTTTCACAATGATTACGTTACAAATTACGGTTTTAAGAAATAGCATTACATAAAACATTATCTTTTTAATTTTGTTCTATTCACGTTTTTTTAGTTAATGTCAGATGTCTTATATACTTGTATTAAATACTCTTGGAATTATGCAAAAACACAATCTGGAAACCATAAATAAGCTGTCCATTTGAATTAATTTATTATTATTATATTATTATTTTTTTTTACGAAATTGAAACAAAAGTTTATTGTTTAGAATATAATTAAAATATTGATTTTTCAAATTTGATGATGCTTTTATTCCACAATTATTTTGATTAAAAAGAGAATTATAAACAATTTATGTATATTTAATAATTTATTTATTTAATAATTTATTTGTAAAAGCTTTAGGAACGGTTGTAACACTACGAGTATTGCAAAATTACTTTGCTCCCCCAAAGCTTTTGTAAATTTTAAAATCTTAATATTAATAAAAATATTTTATTACTTTTTAGTAAGTCTCTTAAAAACTTGTTTTTGAAAACATTTTTTATATATTTTTATTCTTCATTTAACTAAAACAGAACAATTTAAAATAAATAACCTGCAAGAACGCAACCTGGAACCCCTAAATAAACCATTACTTGGCTTAATTACCTAATTAATTTATTTTTAATTAAGTGTTTGATGTAGAGAATCTAAATGAATTGTTGAAGCTGATACTGTTCCTTTTTTACAATCATCTTAACAAAAACAATTAAAATTATCTAAAATTTATTTTTCCCAAACATTTTTGTTTTGTTTGCCATTATTCTTCGTTAACTAAAACAGAACAATCCAAGATGAATAAACATCAAACACTCTTTTTGCAAATTGCAAATTCTGCAAGACCGCAACCTAGAAGCCTTAACCAAACATAAATTTATTCTTAGAATAATAAAACTGCGTCTTTTCTCTCGTGTCACCGCAAAAATGTATGCTTTCGATTTCCTTTTAATTTCGGCGCTGGTTATTGCTTTGCATACAATTTATCAAGTCGGTTTTTCATTGTAGGTTCTGTCAGAGCGGAATCATTCACTCGCTTACCGCCGCCCCTGCACCCGGCCTCAATGACAGATTCCCATATCGCAAACGGAGAGGGGACCGAATGTGTTCCCAACACTACAGCTGATGACCAACTCGTCGACGATGATGAATTGAACCTAAGTAAAAAACCCTTGCAAAATTGCGCCCCATTCACAGCCCTGTTCCAGGCGACGACGAGACCGGCGAGGAGCTCCTCCAGAAGCTGGCCACCAGACACTACTACAGCTACACAGCCGCTCTGGGAGTCACCGTCGGCGTGGGCTGTCTGCTCCTCCTCCTCAACATGCTGATTTTCGCCGGCATTTACTACCAAAGAGATCGCGATCGCCGAAGACAAAATCATGTCCGTTCCTCACGCTCGAATTCATCTCCATCAACAGAGACAATACCCATGTCACATCGGCCTTCCAGCCCCGACAATTCATCTCGCCAGTCGCCCATTATATGTAGGAAAGAGAAACAAGAACTGCCCCCTTCTTATAGCACAATTCCGAAGAGTCCATCTCGCACAGATGTGCCTTCCTCGAACACTTTGAAAAAGGAGAAACCACCGCCGCCGGTGAGGACGACGAGCAATTTGTCGGGAGGAACCGTCAAGAAAAGAGTACAGATTCAAGAGATATCGGTATAGCAATCACAGAATGAGGTTTGTTCCTCAATGAAACCGGACGTCACACCCGAACACGAAACGGTTAAACCGCCGTGTGATCTAGTTTCGTTTCAGTTATAACCGAAACTGAAATAATCGACAGTTTGAAAACTATAGAAAGCTATGTAATGAGGACTAATCTGATGTAAATATCTAATCTTCAATACTTGATCTTCGTTTTAAAGGTCTCTATTGTATAACTTAGAACGATTTAAAGGAAAATTACCGAAAATAATGATTGTAAAAGGTGTTCCTTACTGTTTACATTTTTTGTTACCTATATGAATTTCTGTTGAACACATGTACCAATGTTTTTGTACATACAGTCTTAGGAAAATTAAATAACGAGAACAATCCGAACTGGTTTTTCTACCCCATTTCTATTTTTAAAAGTTCTTGCCATCTATTACTGCGACTTACATCAGGCATTTATTTCCGTCCAGATCTCCTTTATCCTTTGAAAGCTTAATCCATTTTATCATCTTAATGAGAAAAAAAGTTGAAAAAATAGAGAACACTCACAAAGACGTTCCTTTATAACAGTCCTTTAGACATAAATAAAGACCTGCAACAATAACAAGGTATGAATCGTCTTTTCAAGCCTCGTGAGAAGTTGCATTTGACGGAATAAAAAAATATTCCTGTAAGTGTTTGACTGTAATGCAAACATAAAACAGCTATAAAAATTACTAAGCTAAATTTGCATTCATCACATTTGGCGAAGCAACCGCAATGCAGACAAACAGTATATTTCACTGCATGTACTGTAAATTGTCTCAATATCTTGTTGAAATGGATGTTTTGATGTCTAAATTTAAGGATAACGATAAAAAGAATTACCTAATTCAAGTAATCGATCTGTGCATAGGATGCAGACAATGCATTTTACTGTGTTAAGAATGAAAAAGTTAATGGTTTCGCCAACTCATTTACATAATATGTATGAAACGTATTTTTAAGAAAAAATGTACTTGCGTGTTTCCTATTAGTGGAATGAAAATATTTCCATACAAGAATAAAGTTGTTTTTTTCATTACATTATGCATGTATTTTTGGATAATTATTTCAAATTTATTTTTGTATTTTTTATCACAATTTTTAGAAAAATTTGAAATAAATAATAATTGATAGAAACAAGTGAGAAGTGGTGTATACGTACGACGAAATCTTCGGTTTTAATCAATCAAAAAACTTATCAACAGATAGACAGAGGTGTGAGAAAGAGAGATGTCTGTGACAGTGCTGTTATTTTATTGCCTTTTTAAAAACAATTAAACCAAATTTTACGGTAAGTTGCAATTTTACTTTACTCTTTTATTTACCTACCGGCCACTTTCAGATGTTTTTTTGCAAAAGTTGTTCAAAAATTTTAACAAAAAGTATGATGTGCTCTATGGGCCATACCGTTTGTTACGATTGTGGAAACCTTAAACGAGTGTGTCCATTATGTTTTGGGAAGATGCTTACAGAATTGAGAAACTTCATCATTGAGGAGCTGGTCTCTGAAATGTGGCCTGAAGTGTCCAAAGAAACCGAGGAAAAAACTATCCCACTTCCTGTGGTTCAAAACTCATTAATTAAATGTCCGGTACGGTACTGCCGGGAAAGAAGGTCGTTTGATGACATAGCAGAACATCTAAAAAGTCATCACCAAAACTCCATCATAAAATTGACTATGAGGCGAAACTGGACCACGATTTCATTAAGGAACATTGCATTTAAAACTATACATCAAGTCGTTTGCTTTCGTAAATGTTTTTTTCGCATTTTTATTAAAATCGACTTAAATCAGAGTAGTTGGATTGTAAATGTGACTAGAGTGAGTAGTTCTCTAGAAACATTTTATTTTTCTGTCAACAATCACTTAAATCGGCATCCTACATCATTATACAATGGTACTCTTTCAACAAATAAAAATAATAATATATGTGGACCGCTAAACAGGGCGACTTTAATGGTTTATCTTTTTAAGTCTTCTTAAATTTTAAATAATATTGTAATGCCGATTTGTGATTTACCATTGTTCATTTACCAGTTTTTGAGTCGTGTCTTTTATTGTATTTTTTATATAGTATTCAGGGTTATTCACGAATAATACTGGGTCTTACAAAAAATGAAACGCAACTAGTTATACATTGTCATCAGCTTCGTGGATCATTCATATTTATTTAAAAAAAGATTAAAACATAGTTGGTTCTGTTTTTTTTTATTTGTAAATTAACAAAAGATCAACTTTTTCGTCATTTGAATACATTTTAGATTTGATAGATGTCACGAAACGTCAACTGAAAATTGTCTTAATAAAAGCATTCTCGGATTCTTTAAAAAATAAAAAGATAAATTGGTATGTACTCGTTTGAGAAATATGTTTATTTGGTTGCGTCGGGCCCATTATTACTCGTGAATACCCCTGTATAATTATGTAATTTTAATTGTAATCATTATCAAAGTTTTAATAAATGTTTTTTTTTTACAATTTCACTGTTTAAACAAAATTAAATATGTATTTACTAAATATTTCACTAAACCCTAATTTATCACTTTCTTTATTTACAACGAAATAAAAACATTTTTAATACACTTCAAGAAATGGGGTGTATTATACAAGGTGCGCCAGAACTCGCGCCCCAGAGAAAATTTTCAAGTATGGGAAAAATCACGGGGGTTGACCGGTGCGTCATCTGACGTTTCTCCTTACCACCTGACGTTAGGTTCAATATCTACAACTTAGAAGTTGTTTATTGAAGAAAGTGTTGCTTTGTACGATTTTTTGCAAAGGCATTTAAAATTTAATGTAATAGATTGGAAATGACGTTCTACATGCAGTGTTTCCAATGTTTTTGGATGTTGTATCTAAAACTCGGAATTTTTCAGTATCAGTATAAAACCGATTTTCTAAAGAATAGTGGGTAAGTTGAGAAGAAAACGAATGCAAAATCGGTATTTCATAAATAAGAATCATCATAAACATAAGGAGTAATTTCTTACATAGAGTTTTTTTAAGGGTTTAAAACTATAGACGATCTTATGCAATCTTCCAAGTAAGAAAAAAGAAAAAGTTGAAATTCAAGACGTCTACAAAACAAAGTTGCATCTCACATCCTTCGAAAACAAACAATAAACGTTAAAAAGCTTTGATGGGGGCTAATTTTTATCGGTGACCCCTCATTATTTCAATTTTTTACACTAACACAAGTATATTTATGCCTGATTTCATGGAAGTTACTTAATCGTAAGGAATTATTAAAAGAAACCAATGAGACGCAGAACAAAAGCAAGAAATCAACCAATAAACGAAAAATACTTGCAAATTATACCAAAAAGACTTTCAACGACGACAATAATTTTACTGTCAATGTTAAATTGACAAATTCACTCGAACATGACATTTACGTGGTGTAGTTGAAGTACATATGTAAATTAATGTTCAAGGCTACCATCCTTAGAGACCCTTTAATTGTTTCAGTTTACATTGTGATAGAATTTTTTATTTCACTTTTAAGTTGGTAATGAAAAAATGTAATTGATGACGCACCGGTCTACCCTCCTGATTTTTACTATAAGGTAAGATACCAGGAATATGAAAAAAATGTTTAAAAAATTCTATCTGTCAAGAAATTTTGACATTTATTTTTTGACATTTGACATTTTTTTATTATATCTATTTAATTATACTGATGATCTTGTATATGTTTTTTTACTGTTATTTAGTAAAGGGACAAAAATTTTGCCAATAAAAGCCACAAATAACATTGGACAGAGTTACAATTTAGGGTACAGCTTCCTTATTTCCTCTTTTAATAGCTTATAGCAAAAAAACTTGTAAAATTATTTTTACAACAGAAATAAATACAGTCAAAGTGCAAACTTTAAAAGGCTTTAAAGTTTATGAGGCCATAACTTCGAAATTTTTATAGATAAAATTTTTTTAACATTTTTTCCATGTTCCTGGTATCTTACCTTATATGGCATTTTTCTCTGGGGCGCAAGTTCTGGCGTATCCTGTATATAAAGTTGTTTGCAAATATTTTTTTTCTATTATTTCTGGACACTGCTTGGCTAGTGTTACAAGCTACTTGTATCACAATAATATAGGGTGTTTGTAAAACAGTTTTTTAATATACCGTATAGTAAATCTAGAAATATTTCAATACAGAGTGAGACTGGGAACTAGTCTCATTCAATTGATACCGTCAATTTATGTAGTTATTATTATGTCTTATGTCATACTTCATTTTTATTATTATTTTCGATTATAGTTTTTTATTTTATAAATCAGTCATTTTCGCACACATGTTCATGTTTATTCTAGAGTTCCTATATTAGAAGAGTTGGGACACTGAATGTCAGTTTTCCAATTTTTCTTTTATATACGTCGGCTGACGTATAATAACAATAAAATTGGATACAAATCATTGGCGTTTCGGTAAAATTTAACAAAAAGTAAAATTAATTTGTCAAATAAAAATTGACCTCTGTCCTCTGTCATTATGACCACTTCTGCTGGGTCCTATTGTGTTAATACATAAAGAAACTTTGAGTTGATTTCAGTGCCACGTTGCTCCAATGCACGAGACAGTGTAGGACAAGTGGAACCTCTTTAAATCTAGCCAACTGGAGTGTGGGCCTCAAAACTAAAATTTATCAAAATCATAGGTGAAGCTTTCACATGATCAAGGACTATTATTCCGTTGTTTGGAGTGTTTTATTTTATCTACGTCAGGTCAGGTCAAGTCTAATAATTTCGTAAGTTTCAGGTTTTAAAACGTTTTCTGGAGACACTATCAAGTTTTTATTACTCATGGTAAATGCTGTAAACAGCAACTGTGTACACATATTTTTTTTCTGTCTGGCCGCATCTCAATGTCCATTTATCTCCTACGTCCCTGACCAAATCTGACGTAAAATTATGTCAATTTGTCAATGAGACAAAATTTATAACCCTAAAATAATTTTTGAAATAAACTTGACATTAGTTGCTACGAAAAATTTTAATGAAAAAGGATAGAACGTGTATACCTTATCCACATAATACAAAATTGGCTCGGTTTGACGTTCAGTGTCCCAACTCTTCAAATATAGGACCTCTAGTTTATTCCACATTGACAGTATCAAGAAACTAAGCAATTGTTGCATAAATGTCATCATCGTTTTCAATTTATCACGACCACCTTGTACAAAATTCATTGTAACTCTTTGCTAAGCTCTATCTCTTTAACGGATAAAGGTAGAAAAAACTTATTCAAACTTTCTTTCTTAGAACGACATTTTCTACAACTGGTTGATGTATGGTGGTTTGCTTTGGGACAACACCAGGGGCGGACTAGCCAGGGGTGCCGCAGCACCCCGGGCCCTCGGGTCTTACCAGCCCCCAATTATGGTAGGCTTATTATGTCAAGAGCTCATTGAAATAATATCAATTATTTTAAATTTGTAAATAAACTTTCCACAATGCATAGAGCTAATCCAAGATAAGTGTGTTTAGTTTGAAGGAATTAAAAAATTGCCATCATAACAAATAAAAGTATAATTTCTATAATTTCAATTATTTTAACTCAATGTTTATAAGGTCTTACACGCATGTAAAAAAAATTCCGTCCGCGCAGATTTATACAAGTGATTCAAAAATTTGTGTCATAATTTTAATCACGAATACTCCTCTACAAATGAGCATAGATAACACAGTAATCCAACTCATCAAGCAATAGAAAAATTACAGCTTTTATAATCATCAAGAAATAATAGTAGATTATGTTATTAGGAGTAAAAGTGATTGTTTATGTGACGAAGCTGAACGTTCATTTTTCCGAACGGAGTGAGGCAAATGGATTCAGCTGAGCCACATAAACTCACTTTTACTCCAAATAACATATACTATTTTATCTGCAAACGATTCAGATGGAACGAAAAGAGCAACACACCAATAATCAAGTAAATCACCTCAATAATCAGGACGCTTTGCAATAAAATCGTAACAAACGTCACGCGTCAGTTTCGGAATTTGTGTTGAGATTTCGAAAGTGTTGATTGATTTAACTGGTGAATAACTGGTGTAGTTTATAGTGCAATATGTCGAATGCTGATAATCTACCTTGTACCTCTCCAGAAAATGCTGAAAAAGCGAAAGAGACAAGAAAGAGACAACAGTGATAAATGTCAAAGTAAGTGTCAAGTAAAAGTAAAAACGCCTAGGCGTAAAAACAGTGTTTTTACTCCATGTCTGAAAAGTAAAACTTTTACCTGTGTCATTTAGTCATAAAAGTGGTCACTTTTGTGACGTTTGCAGATAAACAAATGTTCCTTTGGATTTAATGAAATTTACATTAAATATGACAGCATTGACAGCGATGTGATTCGTAGTGGATTCTTTCCAAGGTACGCTCAAAATTTATAAATTCTGATTTTGTAGCGCGGTGTAGAATTTACTTTAAACTCAAATAACTCGACAACGGTACATTTTGGCGATATGAAACTACCTTTCTTATAAAAAAATGTTTGGGCTGTATCAAAAACAGAAATTAATAAGCCGAAAAAAAGTTATGATCCCAACACTGGAAGGACCCATTGCTACCGAAAATGTATAGCTTCTACAAGAGTTCCGTTTACACCAAATCAAAGAGTGTCTCTTTGTCTATGCAAAATTTAATAATAATCGTATAACAAAAATATTTCCAGAAAATCATTTTTTCATAACGCTTTTGGAAAGTTGTAATTTTTCTATTTTTTGAGTTGGGTCAATAAATACTGTACTATCTATTCTCAGTTGTAGAGGGGTGTTTGTAATTAAAATTATGCCACACATTTTTTAGTCAACCAATATAAAATATCGTTTTTACTTAAATGAATTTAATTTTAATTTTTTATTTTTTTTATTAGGTATTATTAGTGGGCATAAATAAATGGAAAAAGCGAAATATAAGTATAAATTTGTTGCACAGAAACGAAAAGAAAAACAAAAATTAAAATTACAAGCAGCCTCTGAAGAAGTTCATCTAAAAACTTTTTAGATTTTTTTTTCGGTTATTAAACCATCACGATTTTAACTGACGTCACAATCTCAATAGAGTAAACAAACTCTTTCATAAAAAAATACTACATTAAGTGACAAGTAGTTTTTATACATATTTTTATAGTATTGTATATTGGGCCCTCATTTCAACTTTTAGCACTCCATATAAAAATTTACCAGTCCGCCCCTGGACAACACGTACATAGTAAAAAACAATCAAAACAACCAAATATGACATAAAAATGCTTAGATCGTATACAACATAGCCACAGTATTTTCTGTATAACTTTTTTTTTGCTCGGTGTATAAGCAATAAATGATCCTTCTATAATGTTTCTATATCCAGTGTGTCCTCGGAGAGGTGAAACGACTTTTGTAAAAGATAACATAATTTTAGTTTTGAAAAATTAAGATGCCTTGGAAATTTAAAAAAAAACTATTTTTCTATAAAGTGTCTTTTATGTTGCAAATATGACAAAGATAAACACTATTTTTTAAAGTTTTCCAAGACATTGATTTTTCAAAACTAAAATTCTGTTAGAAATTAGTCTTTAACCAAACAAGGCTGCAACCCAAAAAATGAAAATTTAAATCGAGAAATTTTTATCTTTTACAAGTGTCGTTTCCTATCCAGCGACACGCTGTATATCAACTTTTGCAACTGTCACGGTAACTGTAAACTGTAACGGTCAATTCCTGTTGTTATGAATAATGTTACCTACAGTTAAAATTAAAATACAGTGTTACCAAGCAACTTTTGCAGGGGCACCTAGCACTCGCTGGTGTAACTATAGATAAACAGGATTCTGTAACTGGAAGTCGAGTTACAAACCATATCTTTTACAACGCCTTACTTCTGTCATTTTAGTTCGTGCTATTGCAACTAGGACGCCACTTTTCGACATCCTCTGCGCATATACAGAACGACGTAAACAAAAATCAATAAACATGGTGGTAAATGTGTAAGTGTGTTCACGGTTTCTAATATGTTTTTATAAAAAACGGTAAGTAAAACCGGCAGATTTTAAATAAATCGGTGTTATTTTTCAGAACATGTCCACTAGTTTATTTTTACGAAGAAATTGCAGTATGTTATTTCATAATTTTCAAAAAAAAATGTTGACATATACCAACATGACAGCCGCATGTGGGCGTAAATCTGTCAAAATTCAATTCTTTTTTACTTAATTACATTGAAAGTTCATTCGTTCAATGTAAAAGAAGTAATGAGCAGACATTCAGAATGCAGTTGTACTGTTTGTTCTCAATTTAATTTTATGCAGAATTGTAGAACCTTCCGGCTGTTTTTACAACAATCTGTTTGCATATGTGAGTTATACTTTATTACCATTAATAATGGTTAAATTGCCGTAAAAAAGACGCTTCTTGAAAAAGATATATGGTTATTCATTTTATGCATATTCTGTGTTTCTCAGAAGCCTTTAACACGGAAATTCACATTGTGCAAGTGAAAATGATAGTAATAATAATATATTTTTTATTAGTTTTAAATTAATTTAAATCCCAATTAAAGTCGCCTTATAATAAATAAGCAAAAAGAAATTATGTTATGCTTAATAGATGGAAAATTACAACTCCCAAGTGACACATTGATATTACTAACACAAACGACATTCACACGTCAGTATATAAAACAAATATACAGGTTTAAAAATGTATTAATTGCATTACTTTTTTGTCAATTTTGTAGTTCTTAAAAATTTGTTTTTTTGTTTGTAAAAGTTTTTAATAATTTTTACCATCAAATGAGAACATTATACATTTAAAAACCACTGTATAGGAAGTTAATTTGAATGGTCTACAGCCAGTAATAAATTTTTCATTGTTAGTCTTCTAAACAAACACAATAATGATATTTTCATTCTTATTTAACAAACCTAATTTACTGATATTAAGTGCATAATATTGCAGTGAATCACGTGCACATGACAGTTTTTCACTATGCAGCTTATGATACAGTCCGTTACTAAACAACTGTTGATCTCATAACAATGTTGCCAACATTTAAATGATGAAAATCATCCAGCGACAAATTATCATAAGTGAACAAACTATCCAAGAATAATTCTTTGAAATGCGCTTTTCAAAAATTCGCTCTTCTTATATGGGCGTGGCTGGTTTTGCTTTGAGGTAGTTTAAGTCATAATTAAATTCAGGGGATGAGTAAAATGTTTGTGTGATACGGATGATCTCATTAATTTATTTAAGTTGTAACATCTGTTTGATTTCTGGGTTAAGACTTTATTTTTATAAAACGGGGTGGATTTTAATAAATGTAAATTTTATCACAACATATTTTATTTTTGAAAAATTATTATGTAAATCAAGTATCTACATATTTAATCGTTTCTTTAATAAATAAATTTATAATTAGCCTTTATTTACTCGTGCTTTATTATCTCTGTTATTTTTCTCGTTCATCCTCACCTGCGGCAAGGCGTCTAATAAAAGAGTCTAACTAGTAAAGTGGTTTTTAATTAATCATTATTTATATCGTGTTCATTATTTTTACGCTACTTACTTCTTCTTTATAATATTTTTTAAATAATTTATTGCATTTGTCAACTTAAACTTGTGGTTTTGTCTCTTGAAATTGATAACTGCATTGCGCCTCTACAGATAATTTCTAATACTGATGACGTCAACATAAACTAAGATAAAAAAAATGTATTATACACAGTTTTTCTAATTTCTAAAATTGTTATATTCACCTATGATGAATACTGTTTACTTATACAGAACACTTAACATATTTATTTTTTGAACTAAGAGCTAAGTTCCTCTTTAGCAAATCGTTGTAAAGTGTTTAGACTCAAAATTGTGTAAACTACACAAAATATGGGCATGGGAATGAAAACGTTTTTGCTCGTATCTTAACTTTGCTTCTTATTAAATAAAAGTTTAATCCAATATAATGTTACAACTAAAAATTAATTGTTTTCCTAAACGAGGAGATAAATTCAGTTTTTGTCGTTTTGCTGGATTCCGAAACAGAGAAGTAATTAATTAATGCAAAACCCAGCAGCAACCTTTTTATAATTACTTACACATGTTTTACCAAATGAGATGGCATCATCAGGATGATAATAAATGATAAAAGCATTGCCAAATTCTACTGATAACCTCTTTTGACATAATGTGTGGGTGAAAATGTCCATTGCTTTGACACATCTAGTCTTATTTTATCTCAACAAAAACAAATATCTTAGAATAAACCCGGCAAATTTTTTACAAGTTAGAATAATAAAGATTACATCCGTTCAAAGTACTATTTTAATATATTTGCGGGAAATATGTTTAGTCCGAATTGTGTAAAAGACATTGATAAAATGTAATTAATTATGATTTACAGGAATTGAAACATTTTGTTTATTTCCTATCAATTAAATAATTTTATTACATTGATACACATATTATTCATATCAGTTTCTCGAAGAAGGTCAAACAAGTTATTTTTCACGTCTTCTTTATTTATCAACATATTGTATTGACGCTTTCGCTTTATTTGTTTATTTGATATTTTTATATGTATGTCTTTTTACTTTTTTGTAATAAATAATGAATAAAAAGTTTTAATGACCGCAGTATTACGGGTATGTTTTCTTCGAACGTCATGGTGAAATCCTAGATACGTTTTCCACTAGATTTAGTAAGCAATTTACATATGACATACTTTTCTTTTGATCGGAACTCTATATCGCACGAAAATAAATATTTCGAGGTCTTAATTTATTAGCCTCGTTAATACAGAGAAAATTAATGATAAATCGGTTTATGGGCATAAATGACACAATTTTCCAAGTCCGCTGATACAAAAATTCAAATTCAAATAACTTAATTACAAAAGAAACAATTAAAAGATTGTTGACCAGGCAGGTTATTTCCATTACTCAATTCTAATTTGTTAATCAAAGCGGTGTTTTTTATTGGTTTCCAAGTCCGTAAAATTGTTATGCATGTCTATTGACAATAATGTCACATTAATTTATTTGAATCACCCGATATAATATTTTTATGCATTTATCGTATACCTGCGTCTATTAAATAAATCGTTACATTAATGTGACAGTTTTTACAGCAAGAGAAAGTCCAGTTATCTTTTATTTGCAGTAAAAATTAGTTGATAAGTCGTCGCTGGGTGAAAAATTTCACTAACGTTCATTACATCTATTTCCAATTTAAAAATGAGAGAAAATGTTGTTTCAGGTTTATCAACATAAGACTATCTAAAAAAACGAATGGTGAAGGTAAAAGACGGGCCGATGGCAGAGGCTAAGCCTGCAACAACAGCAACAACAACAACACAATCGTCGACAATTAATAACAATAACACAACTAACAGCAACAGTACAACATATACCCATATTCGTAAACCGCGCAATCACAATCATACCCATCATATTCACCCATTACACCATTACACCTATTTACACCATCACTGTACTCATCCAAGTGACAACGCAGAAACCAATGGATCCAATGGAGCTGGATCTCCGGCAAAATTTCATTTCGGGCCTGGATTTGAGCCACAAATTTCCGGTGGCAATTATTGTCCAGGACCGAGCCAAAGTCAGAACAATTCCGAATACGTCGTGCTGTTCCACGTCAATCCTGGTGTTACCATTAGGTTCCAGATGGGGGATAGTTTCGAAGTCCTGCAAGGTAAGAGTTCAAATAATTTGGAAATTAACCCTCATTTTACTATTATCGTAGACGAGGTTTGTTTTGATAACTATGTCATTGTTGTTGTTCATTTCGGTGGAAAATTGTATTTGTTTCAAAATATGGAGTGTTTTGATTGTTCAATATCTAGTAATTGCACCATAAATAGCGGAATGTAAACATATCTACATTTATCTATTAATTAAAAACATCAAATAATTGTTACATTGTCACAGTGCAACCAAAATCAAGTGCTTCACTCGGATTTTCCAAACTCAACATAGAGCACTCCCACACCAAATGTACTTCCAATATACATATTTATATTCAAAAAAAGTCCAAAAGGCATTTTTAAATAGACAAATAAAAAGTAAAAACACAATGTGTTAAAGAAAGTTTTTCTATTTTGCGTTTGAAACAAAGCTTATTTGGATACCAAAACCGATGCTTTAATGAATCATTTCAACACCAATTTGGTGGCTGAAATAGACTAGTACAATTTACTTTCTAGAGGTTGGTGATGGTGATTTTCAGCGGCATAATGTGCGATTTTTTTTTTCAGGTGGTGTGCATGAAATATCTGCAGTATTCATTGTTAATTCAACAAAACTTGAAAAATATTCCCGACTTCACACTTCGAAAATGGAATTTTTCAAACTTTGTGACATTTGTTACCCACCACAACCTTACTAGAGCAAAAGTTCCTAAATTTTGAAAAACTGATTTTTATGTTAAAAAAGTGCATAAAACGCGCAAAATAGAAAAAAATAGCATAAAAAACTCGTTTCATAAGTGATTTGTGGGAACTCGTTCTTTATAAAACTCGCCCTTCGCTGCTCGTTTTTTAAATCTGAACTCGTCTCACAAAACTTGCCCTACGAAACGCGATCTTTAATATGTGTTATTTTGCATTTTTGAAACATAATTTTTATACATAATTTTTTTGTTTCAGGTGAGCCCCAATTCCATTATATTGAAAAGCATCTCCAAAGTGAGTAACATACATTTTTTTATATTTATAAATGCTTGTGGCAAATTGTTTAAATAAATGTAAATTAAATGGTAACAACTATGTGCAACATTATCTAGAACAGAAATTAGTGCCGTGTTTCACCACGTGATTAAAAACTCTTAACGTAACTCATCAATAGAGATTTAGATTCGCTGGTCTAATTTTATAACGTCTACATATTTTAGCTAATTGGAGTTAAAATAGCTTACATTCATTCTTTGGCGACTGCACATACTTTTACACTCATCGAGTAATTAGTTATGTTCTTGTATATTTCTTTAATTATAGCCTAGAGAACACCTTATCTACGAAATGTTTATTACTTTGTTTTCAAAAATAATTCGGTGTACAGTGACCGACTGAATCAATGTCGTATCACATTATCTCGGTCGACGGTTGTACCTACCATTTTTTTCTCTGAGAAACATTGTGGGATTTTAGTGGCTTTATGAAATTAATAAGGTGCATTACAGCGTTACATTTACTTTTTACCTTCATTATTGCGAAATGGAGGTAATGGAATCTGGCGACGAAAGTTCGATGTTCTAATTTAGTTTTCTCGCTTTTGAAGGCCTTTAGTTTTACATTAAATGAGACCTCAAGGAACGTTTTGCAAAAATTTTATTGGCTTATTAAAATTTAAGTTAGAACACCAGTTAATGTTAATTTCCAAGTACACAATTTAGAGAATTATAGGTTTTTTAAGTGTCAATGCATTCCTGTAAAATTTATGGAAATGGATTCAAAAGCTCTCCGTTAAAGAATAATGTGTATGTTTGACACGTATAATTGAGTAAAAATTGAAAAAAAAAATCGAAAACGGTTATTTAAACTATCGATTCCGCGTTTCTGGAATACAAATTTTAATAAAATAATTTTTAATATTAAATGTAACAAAGAAAAACTGTTTCAACCCGCAATCTGAAATTTTAAAATATTGCAATTCCTAGTCCGATTTTTGGCGATTAAAGTTCATTAACGCTGTACAAACTACAAACTTTAATGTCTGACTCACACAACATGCGTAGTCGTAGAATTCAAAGTAATAATACGAGTTAACATTGGACATTTTTATTTGGTAAAAGAATTACACATTACTCGAGAAAGGAAGTTCATTGAGGGCTTTAAACCAAATACTTCTGCCATTTAAGTAACAATACATACTCTCCAGCATAATTGTAAGAATTTCTTTTAAGTATATTTCTGTTCATTGACTATTTAAAAAACCACCGTGACGATCTTCAAGGCTGGTTGTTTTTGTCGCTTTTGCAAGTGAATTTTAAAAAATACATAATTTTTGGTCGAGTTACTAGCCCGCCCGTTCCATG
Organism: Tribolium madens; assembly: GCF_015345945.1. Taxonomy (NCBI): domain Eukaryota; kingdom Metazoa; phylum Arthropoda; class Insecta; order Coleoptera; family Tenebrionidae; genus Tribolium; species Tribolium madens. The sequence goes on along the minus strand of NW_025401068.1, from coordinate 2,467,026 downwards.
AATGATCGTGCAAATGACTTCCTCATAAACTATCATGTTTTGCATTGTCTAAATTATTCCATTACTTCAACGAAATGAAGAAAATAATATAAAGGAAATGTGCATTACTTAATTTTGCATGTAAAACTAAGACTCGTAAAAAGTTTATGATACTTTAAAACAATGAATATTTTTTAAAATATTAAATGAAACTGTTTGCACGTCTTGTCTTTATGGGTTGTGCTGGATTATTTATTGCAATGTTTTTAAATGGAAATGGTTTATTTATGACAGCATGTTACATTTTTGGGTTTTCCCAAGTCCTACAAAATTTAAAAACTTTGACATTTCGTTTTCTACAATCAGGAAGATTGTGGTTGGAAGAGTTTGGTTTTGTAAATATTTAAGTAAATTAATAAACTAAACTAAGTTAAAATTATTTTGTAGCCATATTTTTACTTTTTCTACCCTATTTGAAGAAATATAGTGGGTGTTTCCAACTCATCCTACTCTTTGCATCCCAATTGTTCTGTTTAGTCATCTTCTATTTGGCGAAAACGTTTTCTTCTTACTCATTGTAATAACAGTTATTCGTTTTGACCTAACGAAAATTTGTATGATTTGCATGACTAGATACGAATTATGTCGATGTAGAAAAATTCACAGAAAAAATGGCAATAAATTATATAAAAAATAATTGTGTATTGTATTTAAATAGATATTACTGTTCACTACTCTGTATGTTATTATACAAAAATAACGAAACACCTACTTCTTCTGTTAGAACTAAAACGTGTACAGACTGCTTCTACTAAGCATTTTGCGGTAAATTACTTTTAATTAATGTAAAAACTAGATAGAACAAAACATTTCGGCTTCAAAAGGTAATGAAATAAACGTATTTGTACAAACAG
>NW_025401068.1:2368766-2466099 GCF_015345945.1 Tribolium madens | reverse complement strand
TGTTATACCTTTTATTACTTTTTTTAATTTTTTTGTTTCATTTTCTGATTCTAGAATTCTTTATCCTCTAAATCTTATCCAACTTTCTTTCCCACTAGTTTATTATACAGGCTGTCTCAGCGAGTTGAAAAAGTCTATTAGTGATCTTTAAATGGTAAAATTAAAAAAAAATAGGACATTGATCGATGCTAATCTAGTCCACCGCCTAAAATTATTTACAACTATACAGTCTGTCTCAAAAATAAGTTACAATACAAACTTGTGTTTTTTTAAATGGAACACCATAATGTTTCTTAGCGTTTTTGGATGTAGATTTTTATGACAATGTTTAAACTTTTATTGGTCGATTTTGCTTAGTTTTAAAAATAAGACGATTTTTTTTAAGAAAATGCACTTTTTAAAAAATTATTAAACAACAACTAAGACATCTAGAAATATTTTTTTTACTACCGCAAAGAAGAAGGTAACATTTTTTTTAGTGTGTTGCATATCCAAAGATCAAAAAATGAAGACGTTTGTTAAAAGTTCAATAACTTACAAAATTAAAATGAAACACCACCCTATTTATATTGTTTTTGCATAAAAGATTATTAGGTGTTAATAATCAAAAACTAAAAAGATATTTAACGTTAAACATTTAAAAAATAATCAGGTACTATTGCTTCAGTAGCCAAAAAGTGCACAGTTGCACAAGAGATGGAAAAAATATCACTTAATAATCACATTTGTGTTAAACTGAATCCATTATCCTTTATTTTACAATAAAATAATTCGAATTTCAGTATTTATAACGACTTTTACAATCTCTGGAATCTGGATAAATTAACGGATAAGGAATTACTATGGTTGCCATAGTATCAACAATGCTCAGATATTGATAGGCATTGTTGCTACAATTAATATTGAATGTTAAATATCTTTTCATTTATGAATTGTAAACATTAAAACTTAATTTTTTTAAGTGGCTTTTAGTAAATTTTACAGGGCACCATTTATAATATTTGCACATAAACCCTAATCTTTAGGAGTATTAATTAAATTATGTTCCTGTTTTATACTTCTGTATGTATTTAACTAATTATAATAAGTTTTTACCTTCGAAATATGTCAAATTATCCAATATCAATTTATTTTCTAAATTGTGCACGTACTTAGATCCTTATGGCCCTCAAATGGGAAAAATATTTCATACGTAGTATCGATTAAAAATGTTGTGAATTTGTTATTGTCCTTTTGAACAATAATTACTTACTTTTTACTTTATTCTCGGGTTTTTAACTAATAAATGTGGTACTTTATTCCCTCCGGAAGGAAATAAATGATATACTGATTTTTACTCTTAAAATAAATGGAATTGAATGAATCGAACCTTTTAAGTGTTTTTTGAAATAAACAAACATTTTGATATTGTTTTTTATTCGTAAAATTGTAATTATTATTGATTGTACTGAATATTTTGAAAAATTATTTTTCTTAAATTACGTTTTTCTTTCATTTTTTTGGTTACCTTTTACGCTAGCGTCTATACTGATTTTCTAATTTTAGAACAATATCATCATCTAAATTTATATCTGAGAACTATATGGAACTAATTTAAACAATTTTCTTGGTTTGAGATTTTTTTCATCAATATTGTACCCGGAACTTTTTGGTTCTAACAATTGTCGGAAAAGCGCACTTACAACTAAAAAGCACCGACTCTAACTTTTATAATTTTGATATAAATGTTCTATGATGGATTTCTTCATGTATTGGCATGAGAGGATAGATCATAAAAATACATTATTTTAAAAATAAAAAAATGTCACTTGGAACCTTGTGGTTCTCAGGTCGCGCAATGTCCTATACAATTTTTTTTAAATTTTACCATTTAAAAGTCACTAATGGTCTTTTTCAACTCGCTGGGACATCTGTACACAGCCGAAATGAGAAATCTCCGAGGGTTCAAGTTTTTGAATAAAAAAAAAATATTTTTCTAACAAAGTTGGTGTGCTCGTATCGTTGGCAATCGTGCATAAATCACTTCCCAACCAATGGGTGGAATAGTGTATTTCCCGACCTCTAAAAGGTTACTACAGTGATAGTGTGAGTAAAAACTGTTTCATACTTTTTTAGTGGTGTTTTTTTATAGTTCTACTTTTGTGTTCTTGGTGATATCTGCAATTATGTTAATTGTTTAGTGGACCGGTGCATGAAGGTGCAATTATGGCAGTCCCAGGCGTGTGTAAGGCCCAATGCATCTTTCTATCCTAGACGCAGATTCATTGGAATTCCCCGTGGTGTGCACATCGCTAGTGCACTCGTGAAAAATTTTAAATCGGTGAATAACCGAATAACGTAACAAAAAGAGAAATTTGCTTATTGCATTTAGCAACGGTCGTAACCACTCGAGTTCCTTTTGCTGCGACCGCATATGAACCAAGAGATCACATTACCACCTGTTGTTAAACGAAGTAAATATCATTAGCTGGGTATTTATTTCATTGTGTTACTTATCGGTCGTCATTTTACCTCCGCCGTCAATACAAAACCAGGAAACTAGAACGAATCGGGCAAGCAGTTGCAGAAGAATTGCTAGAAGAAATCGACATTGTGAGTTTGAAACTACGTTATTCCCAATAATTACCGGGAATCCAGGTCAAATTTTTCATTTCGAAGTGAGTGCATCGAGTATTGAGTGGAACCGGCGCATTCCACAACGATTATTATTCAGTGGTTGCTTTTGAATCGTCGTCGATTCTCGCACATCCTCGATCGCTCTCGGTCTGCAACGACACGTAAGTACGCAAGTGAACTGAACTCTCCCGCTGGTCGTCCACCCGAGACCTAAATCAGTCAGATTTTAATAGGAGGTATATGTGTTTTGTGGAAAGAACGTTTAAACGCGCCGGATTTGTACGTGTGTGATTGAAAAAGTATGAAATTTGTTCAGTGTAATCACTCCCAAGAGAATTTTTGACCAGTGTAAGTGTGCTTATTTTGCTGCTGCGAAGAAAGTTCCCATCCGATCCCTTTTTTTTTTCACGAGATTTAAACTTTTAAAGGCCCGTTCACACGTGACGTAAAGGGATCGGATTTTCTTCGTTCAATTCGTTTTCACATTGGAAAAAATTAACAAATAAAATTTTCTCAAAAGTTTCGAGAGTTCTTCAGGATATAGGTGGTGAAAGTAAACTAACCGTGCGGGGTCGTTGCCTTCTTAATAACAAAATTACGTCCGACTCTTCGATCATTAACATATTTCAGCAAATTAATAAAATTTTCGTAAACACTCTAACAAGATCCTAAAATAAAACAAAACGTTGCATCCGGATGTATTACAATGAGACGTTTCCCTCTAAACTGTAATGAATCATATCTTGCCTACATAACATCAAGATTATTTTTATTCCATTCGCGAAATTAATTTTCGCCCTAATAATAAAATTCCGAGGGGAAAATACGGAATTCTTTCGAGGCGACGAACTCGAGGTGAGTCTTACCTGAGGAATTTCCGTGAAAGGAACTCAAAGAATTTGATTTCGAAGTCAGTCTGCATTTTGAAAATAAATCAATTAAAGCTTTATGTATTAAGAGCCATAAAATAAATAGTATATCCACGTACATAATCGCGACAACCTGTTGCGATGGCCTGGATCCTGCGGTTATTCGAGGAGAACATACATACACGCCCTCTCACTTCTCAGTATGGCATTCCTAACTGCACCTGACTCCTTAAATACATACTTTGACGACCTCGTCAACAACTATGCGATGATGTTATTGTCTGTGTGTATCGATTCGTAAATGCGTCCTTGTGGAAAAACGCAAGGGTGGTAAGAATGCGACTTCCGCCCTGGCAAGGATACGGAAATGCTTTGATTTTTCTTGTACGGTGCGACGCGATCATCGAATTCAGGTTTTTCCCCAAAGAATCTTATTCGACATACTTTTCAACCGTCTACCGAGTGTCAAGCCATACGTGCCGTTACTCGCGCTGGTTCACTCTTCTCAAACAATCCGTTCAGATGGTATTTGACGAAATAACACGCCACGAGAACGTTTCCTATCAGTTTTCCTACGGGAAGAGAAATACTGACTCAGATCGTTGATGGTTCACTAGGTTTCAAAGAACACGAACGCGGAGATTAGAACACGGATCATACGATAATTTACTCACGAGAAATGTTTTTGAACTGAAAATAGAGACATATTTTCCAAAGTCGATAGCAAACGAATACATGAGTGCCAAATTGCAATATTTTCTTTAATTGAAATCAATATTTTTCAATTATTGTTATACAGAATGTTCCGTTTTTATTGTTACAAATTGAAACAGGTGATAGAATATTTGATTTTAAGACAAAAGTTTTCTATAAGTAAACATGTATAAAAGATACTGTAAGGAGTGCATTTTTTCAGTATTTGTCTCAATATTTCAGAAACCATTTTAGATAAAATTACAAAATTTTATACACCTAATCAGGGGCGTCCTAAACTGGGGGGATATAGGGTAAAAAGTACCTTAATTATTTTGGCTGTAGTTTCTTGCCACTTTCAGCAACATAATTCTCAATTCTATACTTTCTCATTAACAAAAATTCTCTTACATTTCGATGCAACCGTTTTTGAACAAACTCAGTTTAAAAATTGTGTACAGACTATAAATAGAATTAAAACTTAAAATATTTTTTTTATCTTATATCCCTCCGGTCCTGATTAAAAATTTCGATATTTGATCTTTGAATTCGTTTAACTCTATAAAGGTTATCAACTGTATCAAACTTTGTAATTTCATCTATAATGGTTTCTGAAATATTGAGAAAAACCCATTGAAAACTTTTTCAGGGGGTGTAACTCCCTTATAAAGTATTTAGGAAATTTATGTCTTCAAATTTAATATTCTACCACCTGCTTAAATTTGTAATAATAAAAACAGAAAAACTTGTACATAGTATGTTTAGAATTTTATCAACTTTTGGTTTTAACCCAGTATTTTTGTAATTTCAAAACTGACAATGCAATTTTCACAATTTCACTCTAGAAAGAAGCGAAATTTAATAATTCTTAAAAAAATAATTAATAGATAGACCCCAATAAAATTAAGTATTTATGTAATAGAATGTTTTTAACAAGTTCTAATGCTATTTTGTATTTTAGAAGTGTATTTGTACTTCAAAATTCTCTAGTACCTAACTCTGTAACGTAGCACTTTTTAATTTTAGTTTTTTCTGATGTAGTCTCCGAAATAAACATCTAATAAGATTTCACTTGACGCTGATGTAGAATTATTAAAAATTATGCATACCTTAATATTCGTAAGTGGTGATAAATATATGAATTTTTAATAAAAACTACAAATATTAAAAAAATTAAACATGTAAAATCATTTATTCGTTTTCTCGACCCCTTTAAATAGTAACTAAAAAAGGAAACTAAAATATATTTGAATAACAAATACAGGGTGCGCCAGAACTCGCTCCCCAGAGAAAATTTTCAAGTAAGGTAAGATACCAAGAACATGAAAAAAATGTTTAAAAAATTCTATCTGTCAAAAAATTTTGACATTTATTTTTTGACATTTGACATTGTTTTATATCTATTTACTGATACTGATGATCTTGTATATGTTTTTTTACAATTATTTAGTAAAGGGACAAAAATTTTGACAATAAAAGCCACAAATAACATTAAAGAGAGTTACAATTTAGGATACAACTTCGTTGTTTCCTCTTTTAATAGCCTATAGCAAAAAAACTTGGAAAATTATTTTTCCAACAGAAATAAATAGAGTCAAAGTGTAAACTTTAAACCTTCATAACTTCGAAATTTTTATGGATAAAATTTACCTTATGTGGGGCGTGAGTTCTGGAGCACCCTCCTGTATGTAATTCTCATTTAGCTAGAAGAACATTCTTTCTTGCATTGTTTCTTATACACCAATTGTTCAAAAATGTATTTTTGCATAAAAATCTCACTTTGGTTTTAAAAATACTCGTATATTGGGGAATTATTTTTTGCTTTACAGTAGTTTTATGATAAAGGTTTTAAAAGGTTTACTGAGTTGTTAAAAAAATAATCACACCGATTTACACTGTGAAAAAAGAAATTGAATTAAGAGTGTTTATAAAAAAACATTATTTTTAATTTGATCAGGGATTAAATATTTGACTTTTATACAATCCTTTTTTTGCTGGTGGGGGTAGTGTGAACACGACATAACGTCCGTCTGTTTTTGACATTTGATATCTTCTGAGATTTTGGTACTAAAGTCAAAAATTAAAGCTTTTCCCTGGCATTAGGATTTTTATTAGAGCTTGAATTATGATTGTTATGACACTTTTTGGCATCTATTTTTTTATTTGTCTTTTAGTGCCCTTTTTAAATGTAAAATTGACCTGTTCTAACATTTTTCGAAAGAATGCAGAATAGGGGAGATATGAATTTTGTGCAGGACTTTATCATCACTCTGTATTTCTGATCTTTTATTACAAGCAATTGCAAAGTTATAGTCTGAAAATTAACTATTAGATAAATTAATTGTTATTAATGGTAATATAGGTTTATGTGTTATAGTGGGAAAAAATTAAATCCTCATTTTGGAAAACTTGTGGTAAACCAGAAATGAAACATTGCGGTGGTGTCCAGACTGTCCTAGAATTTGTGTAGATTTAATTGAATCTGCATTCGTGCAAAACTTTGTCACAAATAATAATAATTAATTACAATTCAAAACAACATTAGTTGCCCCAAAACTCTGACCGTCTCTAAATTGTGACTTGAAGAACATGGGGAATATCAAGCTTTATGTTTCTGAACTTTTTGTGTGAATTTCGAAATTCGACACGTTACCTATTATACATGTAGCAGGAAATTCCCCAAAGTATCATTATTACAAAACTTTGACCACTCTAAGATTAAAGAACGAACATCTTTCTATCAACGTTTGACTATAAAACGAAACAAGTTTTGACACAATTCAGAAATGTATCAGTTTTATTTGTCTTTGAAGAATTCTTACTTTTTCGTTTGTCTTATTACACGGTTTGTGTTTTTACTAACACTTGTATTTTATTATTTAATAACGTGGGAAAGTCCGAGTTAGTTTATGAAAAAAAATAATAACAGTTTTAAGGGTGTTGACCGGTTAACGTGTTACAAATCGATTTCGTAAAGGACGAGATATGAGAATTGATTTTGCTAGAAATACCCAACATATCAGATAGAATTTTTGATACCTATTATAACTGATTTTCATGATTGTAACGGTATTCGATTTATAAACGAATGCCAAGTTTGAACTAAAAGAATAATATGTAGGAAAAGGTGGAATTAGATGAGTTGGGTATGTTATGATGAATGGCGTGTGGAAACGGGTAGTGTTTGGGATAGAAGAAAAAACTTCATCTAGAATTGTTCCTCCTGCATAGCTCTAGTCGACTTTATTAAAAAGTTTTTTTCTGCTTTCGATGATACCGTTACGAACTTGTTAAACCACATACTTGTGATTCATTTTATTGCCGCGTTCCAAATAGAAAGTGTGGTAAAAACAATATACGCTGCATTTAACATGAATTTAAAAAATGCCAAAATTTGCTAATATATTCAAGTGAATTCACAATAATTAACCTTGCGTATTGAAAAACAAAATTTTATTTGCATAATAAAAGTTTATTCGAATCGTTGACATACATCAACCGACTGAAACAATATCAAAAAGCAAAAGTCCTTGTAATATTTCTACTTGCATTGTTAGGAATCTGAATCCTATGTAAAGATTTATCCCTTGAATATTTTAGGTGCACAAATATCAGAAACATTTTATAATGATTGTCTTGTCGCTTGAGAAAGAAACAGAATTTCCGGGCTTTAGCATACCGCGTGATCAACACTAAAAGGTCGAGGTCTTTTACCGACTCGGTTTAATATCTCGTTTTGACAAAATCGCCGGCAAATTTATAATAAAAGTTTACGACCGAACTTTTTTCCACGTCTTTGTGTTTCTTGCTTTTTTACCAAAAACCTCAAAGTTCAAATTTAACAGCTCCATTATTTGCAAAACAGACGAAAGTGAAATGTCTCGAGGTTATTTTTTCAACCCTCGCGAAATACTTTTCAATACAAAAGCAACATGTTTTTCAATTCTTAAATTTCTCATGAAGCTCGACATTGTGGTGTGGTATCTTCTTAATCAGTAGCCTTCTCTTTGCGTATTACATAGTTCCGCCCATTGTTCTTACAGGCACTGGAGATAATCTCCTCAAGCTCTTTCGAATTCTCATCCAATGTTGCTTCGAAAATGTATATCAAAATAATTGGTTTTCTTAAAAAAATGTAGCTTGCCAAAATTCAAATTAGAATGATACTGGAAACGTACTGGAATTTTTTCTGATGTTATTTTTAACTAAATATCAATCACATGAAGTGATATGGACCTTCTCTAACCTTGGTTATTTCCTGTAGGATATTTTGTAGTCTATTTAAAACGCAAAATTAATATTCCATCAAAATAATATCTTTAATCAAATAATTAGAACTGAATTAAATTTATTTATTTAGTATCCTAATAAGGCTAAATGGTATCCTATTTTATCAAAGAAATCGAATTAAGTGTGGTTTAATTTTTATAAATGATCGTAATAGATCGATAACTATTTTAGGTTGTGTTAATTGTAGGTTTATTGCTTTCCTTTTCCATTTCTAATCGCTGCCTAATTTGAAAATTAATTCTTGCATCGAAGGTTATTTTTATCTTGACCCACATCAACAGTGGAACCATTGTATTGGTATGGATAAACGGAAAAGAAACCTTGTGTGTAACATAAGATTGGAAAATTTCTGTTAATACGAGGTATGATTTTACGCACAAGTGTTTTTACGATATCCCCATGACTTCACATTGATGCAATAACACTACAATAGACTCCCGATTATCTGGATCCGCTTTATCCGAACACCCAGATTATCCGAAGTAAATTTAAATCTGACATCTCCGCTTTATCCGAAACTGAGTTTTATACTTCCATATTCGACACACAATGTTTGTTTTGGCCCAATACAGTGGGTCCCCGGATAGGTAAAGCGACTCTTGTAAAAAATAAAAAATTCTCGATTTAAATTTTTATTTTTTAGAGTTTTGGAGTTCAGCCCTGCTTGCTTAAAGACAAATCAAAGAATTTTCTTTTTCACAGTTTTTTTTATTACGATTAAAAAAATTACATTTAAATTATTATTACTAAATGAATTTTTAACGTTTCTGTTAATAAAAAGTTAATCATGGAAAAAAAATTAAAATTGTACTTGGCCTATGATTTTGAAATTTGTTATAGGGGCTCAAAAGTTGATTCTGAACAACTTTTCTTTGTTGTATTTACCACATAAAAGGCACTTTACTCTACAGAAAAATAGTTTTTTTTAAATTTCAAAGGTATACATACTTGATTTTTCAAAAGTAAAAATGTTAAAATTATGTTAGAAATTATTAATTTTTAACCAAGCAAGGCTGAACCTTAAAAAATGAAAATTTAAATCAATACTTTTTTATCTTTTAAAAGAGTCGTTTCACCTATCTGGGGATAACACTGTATTTTGACTATGAATCGAAATATCAGCACTAAAACTTGAAAATTATTAAACATGGATTTAGGAGTTTCTATATCATAATGAAAAAATTGGGACATTTCATTAGAATAAATAAGTTATGGGTAGGTACTTTTTCAAACTTTACCTTAAATTTTGGGAATTTCTTTTTTTTTTAATTTTGAATACACTAAAGAAAACACCTGACCTTTCTCTTTCAGATGCCAAAATACGATTTCATGATAATTAAAATTGGCACAGTTATCGATTTTTGAAGAGGAAGGGTCAACAAAACATGTCTAAACATTTCGAAAACGGCTAAACTAGACTTCACTTACTAAAGAGAACAGTCAGGACTGAGAAACGATTTTTACTATTTTTATTCTTACTTTAATCGAAATTTCGATTGTTTGAAACGGGTCTGGTCCCGACCATTTTTTGCTTATTGAAATTACCAAAATTAGAGTACCAAAAAATATAAAAATATTGAAATAATGAAGAATTAACGACTGTAATAATTAGTATCATAAATCACCTATTGACGTTGATCCTGAGGCAATGGGATATACCTAATTATCCTGGTTGAGTTATTTTTCGATAATGAAGGAAAACAGAAGCAAGTAAACATCCGGGATAAAGTTACAATTACAGAATTATTGAATTTTCCACGATTCTACTGTAAACTTCAATTTCAAAGTTGCAATGTAAAAGTGAATTGTTCTGATTTTGCAACCCTGTCTCCGGTTTGTTTTAAAACAGACATCGGACTGCAGACAACTTATAAGTGATGTCATTTGACCTTCTAATTGGTGACTGTTCCATCTATTAAAATATTAATTTATGGATCCAAACATGCAAAGTGCAAATGAAGGAATGTTACACTTATTCGAAATTTGTTACACTGGAACGAAAGATAGGACACAAACATTGCTTTTCTTTGAAAAATTTGTCACTAATTAATCGTCAAACAAAATTCAGAGAAACTTTATTTAATTAGCCTTGAAGATTAACAATAAAAGAAGCTTCATATCTGGTAAAAAAAATCTCTTTGGAAAATCCATTGACTAATTCGCGTTTTGTTGCACTTGCTTGTTTGAAGTTTTAATCAAAAACCTGGCATACTGTAATTATAATTTGGTCGTAGTTTAAGCCGATCGTTTTAATTTGGTTCTGGTACAAGCAACCACCCGTGTCAATATCGTTCACGATTTTCTCTTAGCAACAGTGTCTCGATTCCGATCCAAGTTCTCTTAACTGGAATTCACAAATGCCTCAACAATCAGTTGACCTTTCAGTAATGTCTGTTTAGTGAACGCGCCACGGATTTTATGCAAATCTATCTTTCGCGAAATTCGTTTGCAAAATATTCCGAGGAATTGTTTTGCCGTCACCAAAAGTCTACTTTAATCCTTTAATTGATTTGATATAAAATCGGTTGAGCTGGGATTTCTTTCTTGACGGGGAGACTTGTGAATAGACAGTTGAATAAAACTAGGCCAATTCTCCAAGTTGTGATGATAGTGCCCAATCGTTGTTATTTAAAATTTATCATGTTCGTTGCATCATAAATGAGAATGTAATAATCTAATCATGAGTTGTTTGTAGCTAGCAACAGTCAATAGAATGGTGGCGGTGACATTAAAAAAAATCACCAACTTTCACCATTCATAACACGTAACCCAGCAGCCTCAATGTAAAAGCAAGAACCATATTTCCTGTTGGAAAGAATCGCAATTATTCTCAATAACAATTTCCCGCGGTCCTAAACAATTGCTTTATTTGAAAATTTCTGACGGAAACCAATAGTTTTAGCGCTGATAGTGGGTCTCCTTGACAGCGATGGACGGATGTTCAAGTTTTCCTTTCTTTCAGGAAGGTTAGTAAGAATTAGTACTCGATAATGTCAATCAGACATAATTGATGTTTTAATTATCTTTGGTTTTAATGTCGTTGCCATCACAAAGTGATGGTGATAAAATGGGCGATCCTGCAGGTATGTTTATAGTACAACAAACTCTTCTCGTTCGACCTTGGCGGTTGGTAACCATGCTCATCTGTGTAATTTAAAGCAGTTCGGATTTTATTGACACTACAATTTCGAGAAATGTTGGCAATTCCTACACGCGAGTTATACTGGCTGAAAGCGATAAACAAACAAAAAATAGCCAATTTGCAAATCAAAGCTATGAAGGATATAATAAACGCTTCGCATTTACTTGCGTCAGTGGTCTTAAGATGATTCGCGGAATTGCAAATGCTATTGTAACTGCAACGTCCTTCAGTAGTAAGAGTAAATCCAAACAAATATGATGAAGAGTCGGTGAAGCTATGTCTAAACAGTAGTTAAATTTAAAAATAAAAACTGTTTTGTAAGCAAATTCTCCTATTAACTTCGTTAATTTTAGTTTCATATTTCGAAAAGTAGACTGAAGAGATCCGTGTCAGTGAAGCTAGATAATGGTCGAGAGAAAGACGGATATCTGTTGAAACACTTTATTGACCGATCGCGATGTGGTAATACAAAATAAGTAAAGGTAAATAATTAAAACCAGGATACAGCTATTTTTGCTCCCTTTTCAATCTTCCCAGGTTTAATAAATACTAAAAAGCGAAAGTGTATCTGTATCATTAATGTGGGAATTTTAAAACGCATAATTACTCGAAATCTTCCATCTTTGATCAATATTTTCTACCTCATCCAGAAATGGAAATTTTCTGCCTTTCGTCCTTGCTTGGTGGTTACATGAATCTAATGTCATAATTTAATTAAGTAATATAAAATCACGCAATTGCCGATGACACATACTCAACTCGCATTCATGTTTTTGTTTTGCTTTTCTAGCTCATTGTTCATTATTTAATCTCCCATCTCAATCCATCACTGTTTAAAATCAATCTAAAGTTAACTGGTCCATAATTTTTCGAGATCTAAGAATAATTGCTGTTACATTTACCAAGTCAACGTTAATAACATGGGTGGAGTCCAACTCCATACCGTCGAAAATTAGCACTTCTTGTTTAGATTGTCGTGTAAATAGCACTCATACAAATAAAATTTGTCGTGAGGTCATCTATTACACGTGGGCTGAGATGATAAACTCATTCAACCCAGTTGAGTTATATAATCGAAAAACCAGGAATTTGATTATCTCATTACAGGACATGAATGAATTTTGTGATAAAACTCATTTATTAGCGACATTTTTTTATAAAAAAAATATTTCGATTTAATTTTAAACACAATAATTATCCGAAATGGAAGATTTTTAGTTCTGTGTTTCCTGTCCATTATCCTAATTACAATTTTTAATGATTGTGGCGAATTTTAGATTTTTTACGTGTACGATAACGGTTCGTGCTTAAACAATAACAGTCGGGAAAATTAGTGATAAAAAATTTATTTTAACACATTAGTTGAAACAAAATATTTCAAAAAAATGTAGATTATCAATTGTAACAATGTAAAATAAAGAATCAAATGTTGCGGCTTTTGACACGTTGTCGTCTGAGTCACAGGTTGGACATCCCCCAAACACAATTAATGAGTAAATGTTTTCAAAAGTTGTCCTATTTAATGAAAATTTAATTTTTTTAACAAATAACCTTTCATTAAATCAACTGTTTCTAGAAATTTAGTTTTCACGTAACAGTGAGTTGGAAAAACGTTGGTTATTACAGTTGGAGAAATAATTGGTGTTGGAGTAATTATAATCACCTCGAATTTGCTACTTGGAGAGTTACAGAATTTACCAAACGCAGTTATATTTACCACTTAATTAATCTAATTGAAATAAGTATAAATCAGTGCAAATTAATTTATGAGATGTTTACATCGAAAACCAGTCTCTTTACTGTGCTATTTCTAATTGAGTGTGTGAAGAAACGATTGGGTTAATTCAGGTGGCTTGAAGTAAAATAAAATTGTCTAATATTTTATTATTATCCATTAACATGAAAGCTTTCTTCCATTTTCTGCTTCATTGTTCTTATCTAACTGCTATCTAATGAGTGACATTTCCTGATCTCTTCGTCGTTTCGAAATTGCCTTTTTAAGTTAACACAAATCGGTAATTAACCGGAGTTTTTAATCGGAATGGTTAGAGTGTAGTTTGCTTCCGGCGTTCGTAACCCTTGACTATATTCCCTTGTCTTTTTTAGCCCTAAAACCCTAAAGGAGGTGCCACCGTCCAGCCGGGAGTCCTCCGTATATTGTCTGTGATCTGTTATGTAATTGTGTATGATTAAATAAATGGTGACAGTGTTTGGTAAAAGTGCAAAGTGTGTTTTTTCAAACGGTAACAGTGCTAGTCGACGTTCAGGGATGGTGGCCGGCCAAAACGTGGACACCCAACAGAATGCCGACATGTATTGTGCCCTTTATGGAGAATACTACCCTGACAATCAGTACTTCATTCAAGGGGCGCCCCCCGAGATGTGCCCCGCACACGTCTGCGCCATGCAAAGCGAATTCGGTGAGGCACATTCATTCCATTCCCTCACCTCCGCAATTTTTCCCTTCGCTTCGAAATTCCATTGTCCACTCAAATATTTTGTATTCTACACAAAATCCGGGATTTATACGAACTTAACAAAACAAACTTATTCTGTTTCGAGGTCGGTTCGACCAAAATTAGATGAGAAACTGGATCGACTAAACTAATTTTTATTCGCAAAGTTGTTGCACTAACGATCACTTAAAACTCTTTCATCTCTTAATTTTTTTCCCAGTTTTCAAATCTGTGTAACTCAATTTTGCCACAAAGCATTTTATTGTTGCCAATTTCCTTTATTATTGCTAATTCTCTTTTCAAGATTTTCTCATACGTTATTTACAATGAATTGTAACAGTTACATAATGATGCTTAATGTAATTCTTAAATTGCAAATACAGTAAAACCTCATAATTCAATTTTTTTGGTCTTGATCTGAAGAAATTACAAAAATAGACAGTGATCTGCATATAGATCACTTGTACAGACTTTTTCACACCAACGCCCATGAATTAATTCGAGTTTTGCAGTAAAACAACATCTTTTGTGATAAAAATTATTATTGCCACCAACGTGGTGTTTGCGTTGGTGTGTGAAAATAACGTCACTGATGACGTAAAATAAAGTACGTCAAGTTTGATAGGGTAGGTGTAAGTTTACAAAATTGCCTCGATTTTTTTTGATTGGGTTTTTTATGTTAACGGTTTGTTTTAATGATGTGGAAACAAAAGAACAATGTTAAGTCTGCAATTATTTTTTGTTGTAATTGCTTTAGTTGAATAAACAGTGAAGAAGTGACGCAATTGATAAATGCATAATGGATATAAAGTGACATTTTTATTATTGCTTTTGTTTAAGTATTGATATTAATTTATTGGCAAATTTAGTTACTGCATAAAATTTGCATACATTTAAACTAATGTTAATAACCTTATCATTGGTTTGCCTCCAGGTGAAATTTAAATATAAACTCGGATAAAAAATATTTTGTTTTGAGGCAGAATTTGTTAATACAACCAGTGAATCATTTTGTAGCACAAATCCTATCAATACTTTAGCATTGAAAAATAGTTTGTAATAGTTTGTGATGCACATGCACATAATTATTTTCGGATAGAATTCTTTCGACTGGTTTTACTAAAAAAACAAATAATAAAAGAAAACGATTAATCATCTGAAAATTTATGATAACGAGTGAATCATTGAAAAAGTATTTTGAACGTGCTTGTTGTGTGACAACTGACAACATTTCATCTTATTTACAAACTGTTAAATCGCAAGATAACTAATATTTACATATGAAATGGTAGACTCAATTAATAACACTCAAAATATATTGTTTGCCAAATGAAGTTTATTACTTCTTATAGTAATTCTATCTACGAGTACAAGATGAATAAGAAATAAGGAACCAAGTGTTTTTTTAATCATTTGCTTCTAGTAAACAATAATTTATCAAAAATGAAAGTGCTATAAAACATGTGATGGTGTTTTGAAAATGACATTTTGTTTTGTTTTTGTGTATGTGATTTTTTTGTTAAAATATGTACAGTGAAATCTCCCATAAGCGGACACCGACGGTGATGACATGCTTTTTGTCCGGTTAATGGAGGTGTCCGCTTAAAAGAAATAAGTGTATATAAATAAAAAAAAATATTATAAAGATAATAATCTAGTATTTGATACAATAATAGGACTTATCAACTACTTTTTGACGAAAAGTAGTAGTTTGCTTCTTGAATGAGCAAATCTATAATTAAAACTTCATTATGCTGACCCAGTGGAAAGAAAAGTTCATTTTTCTCTTGATTTTGGACTTATTTTTTGGAATTATTTTTCTCAGCGTTTTAAATCCCATCACATCAGCGGTTTTACTTTTTTGATAACGATGTGACTGTGACAAATGAGTTTACGTAAGATAAATAACAAAAATGTTTGTAAAAAACATAATTTTAATAAATGGCAACTGTATAATATTCTTTATTGGGTAGTGTATTTCTAGTGAACATTATTTCACTCAAAATGAATAAAACGCAAACTTGTCTAAGTTTCCACAGACATGCGATGTCAAAAATCAGGATTGCCATCTGAAGGACTTTAATCACCGCCAACTCTATTTTTTTTTTTTTTTTTGATCGCACGGTATAATGCAAATCAGAATTAACCAATTTCGCTATATTTTATGAATTAATCTAAAGTCTAAAGTGATTGGTTCTTTACATTATTTATAATGGCCGACTTTAAACGGCCCAATCACAATGTTTACAACTGTTACAACAATCCTTACGTTAATTCATTATGTTTTTTAGTTTAATTATTTATTACCAGAGGATTATTGCTAGTGAGTATCTACCTCGAAAATTATTTTAGATATTAAAAACTATTTTCTCGACTAAAACTTGTTCATTCGCTTTTGAAAGCCAGTTATCGCTAGAAATATGAATGAACAAGTTCTAACTAATAAATTTATTCTCTTTTAATTATTATTCAACCACGAACAAACGAAAAACTTTGTTTTTGTTAGAATTTTTTTAACAAAATACATCGTATGCATACACTGTTCGCTTAATATTAGTATTAAAGTAAATATTATTGATAAAGATCATTTCCATCCAACAGACAACAAACCGTATATTGATGTATCTGATGTAAAACCCTGGGCGTTTAATTTCTTATGCAACTTTTAGTTTGCGACCGAAATGTAAGTTAACACAAACAGATATACCTATAAATATTTCATTGTTATCAAAGTATGGGGGAAATTAAATACACAAGTATTCCTTCAAGACGTCTGATACGATAAGGTCAGTTACCCGAAACTGATAACATTTTCTTATTGCGATAGTCGCATTCAGATGCATATACGTTACTCACGGTTTTACTTTCGAACATCATAAATTATCCAAAGTGATAGCACTACCAAATACTATAGTATCAATTATTAAATATATGTATTTTCTTTCCAATGTAATAGGATAACCAGAATTAATATTCATGTGGTAATCATGTGATTTTCACCCTTTTAAAAATCCTTACCTACTCGTGACAGATATTACTCAATAATGATAGAATTACTTGTTTCACTTTCAAGTTGATATATTTTTTATCTTTCCTACTTAGTGTAACTTCCATTTATTTGAACATCAGTAGACACCTAATGAAGAACAATAAAATTGTAATTGTGATGTAAATCGCTATTGTATTTCGTTATTTCATTGTAACATATTACATAACCACCGACATGGATTGATTCAGGTTTATGTAGACATTAGTCTTGTAGCGGAGATTGCAAATATCAGTCTTGAACTGATTCAATTAAGTCCAACAAATTGTAGACAACGAAGAACGTTATATAAGCAACAAACTGACTTTTTAGATTTATAAGCTTGAACTTTACTCTGATGCAAATATATCTTTGCACCAGCCTAACAACCAACAAATTATACCCAAACCAAGAGTCTGTTTTTGCAAATTTTTACTCTTACCACCAACTCACGAGTAACTAGTTTGTCAAAAGCAAAATTTTTGCGGTATTAAGCTTGTG
Organism: Tribolium madens; assembly: GCF_015345945.1. Lineage (NCBI taxonomy): Eukaryota > Metazoa > Arthropoda > Insecta > Coleoptera > Tenebrionidae > Tribolium > Tribolium madens. The sequence goes on along the minus strand of NW_025401068.1, from coordinate 2,448,507 downwards.
GAGCTGGGTAATAACAAAGCAGTTTAATGCTTGCTCATTTGCCACCATTCACCGTTTCTGTGAAACGTGCTAAGTGAATGTTTAAACAAATTCCTGTTCAATGAAACGTTGAAGAATTGAGAAATTTTCTCAACACTTGGGAAAAAAACGAGCGACTCAACGACCAACTCACCTGATAATCAAGTTCTGCAAGTCTCTCAAAAACATTATCTCGTGTACCCCAACGAAAACATGTTATAGGAAGGCGAATGGAATTTTATTTTTCAGAAATGAAAGTCGTTATGAGAAGGTCAAACAGTAGCCTATACCTATACTAACAGCTAGAGGACATTGGCATCGTCAAGGACGTCTTTGGTCCCGGCTCCAGGTGATTGGTTAGTCTGCGCGCATCATGAATTGCAACCTGTCCACGAATACACATTTCTGTATTGCTAGGCTATGTTTAACATCAAACTTGCTATAAATAAAACAACAGCAAAAAGCAGAAATCTTGAAAAGGAGCAAGATTTCAAATTGCTCTACTTTGCCGTGGAAGAGACAAAGGCCAAATTGCTGTTCCTGAATGGTTCGTTTCAACAACACCAAAGCCCGAAAGAACTCTCACATTTTTTATACTTATAACCCTAAGGCAAATTTTTAATAAAGATTTCAATTGATTTCTATTTAATAAAATTCAAGTCACAAAGCAATTTTTTCGGAAGTATCTAATTTATCTAAATTACTTGATTGTTTTACGTTTTAAATGATCTAGTAGCGCCTACAATATCAAATTTAATTATTATGATAGTATGTCGATACTTACATATTTGTATTAAATTTTTTATTTGTGTTAAAAATTAGTATTTCACACAAAACTATCCGTGTATTAGAACGGTTTATCCTTTTTTGTATTAATTACAATCAAATACACTTTTGATAATTTTTAAGCATCAAGGATTAGTTTTGCAAAAATCCTCATTTACTTCGTTTTGGAAAAAATAAATAATAAATAACATGATTTTTATGATCTACTTATTTCGGGTTCGGGGTTCATACCTAATTGATTTTTTTACTATTCTAATAAGGAAGTTATTCATAGGCTTCAAGTATAAAATGGAATCTTTATTTTTGTCTTTCCTTACATTCTATTTTAGTTTGTTTAATTTTACAGTAGAATTCCTAAAATGTGATTTTTGAGAACAAATTTTATTTAGATAGTTAGATCTTATTTATTAAATAATCAAGATTAACTTGTCATTTACTTTACATTATGAATGGACAAATTAACATTTAATTATGTACCATTTGATTTTAATTATTCTTTAAGTTACAGTAGAGTCTCGCTAATTTGGACTAAATGGAACGGGACCATGTTCATATTAGCGAATGTCCGAATTAAACAAAATGAGCTTTAAAGTGTCTGTAAAAGAAGCTTTAAACGAATAAAACTATTAAAATTGATTTTTTTTTCATCATAATTATGATTATGATCATAATTATTCTTATACTACATACGAGTAAACAAAATGGCAATCAATTGTGTGAGTACTTTCCGGAAAACAAATTGTGTGCCGACTTTGTTATGTATTATACAATTGTCCTAGTTTTTTTAAGCTCGGTTGGGGTTAACCGGAAGTCCGGATTAGCTTTACTCGCCTGTAGTTAATATACAGAGTGGTTCAAAAAAAAGTGTTAATTTTACAGTCAAAATTTAAGAAAATAATAAGACATTTTTAGAATTCCAATAGAAAATTAAATTAAATTCTACTAAATCGTGGATTGACATTGTGATGTCTATGCTGAAGAGTATACCAGAAATACACTTTTAGGATCAATACATTTTTGGATTTTGATCCTTAATTTCTTGTTTGTTTTTGATTTTTAAAACATGGATGGTGGTGGTTGATAATAAATGTCACAAAGTTTGAAAAATTCGATTTTCGAAATGTCAAGTCTTGAATATTTTTCACTATTTTGTTGAATTAGCAATGAATATTGCAAAAAAATTACGATCAACGCCGCTGAAAATCACCATTACCAACCTCTATAGAGCAAATTGTACTAGTCTATTTCAGCACCCGAATTGGTGTTGAAATAGCTCATTAAAGCATCGGTTTTGGTATCGAAATAAGCTTTCTTTCAAACGCAAAATAGAAAAATACATATTTTAGCACTCACTAGGAACAGGCTCATTTAATGAATAAAAATCGTTTATACATATGTTAATAACTTTCATTTTGTGTTTTTTAAATTTTTTGTCAAAATCTAGCAGTTTTACGTTTCGGCTTATACGAGGACGTTTTCGAAAAGTTAATCATCACCCATCACGTCGACAATTTCACTCGTAGCGTCTGTTAATCTAGCTATAATAAAACGAAATACCAGAACTGAAGATAGAAATTTATGTAGCTATCATAGCCGGCGTTTTATGTACTGTTTTACGACTTTCAATAAAATTTGTTATGATTGAAGTAATTTTTTCTAATATGAGGGTGAAACGCTTTATCATGTGCCAAAGTAATATCGACTAAATTTTGCACTATTGATTTTTTCCAGGTCCTGTAACAGTTCCGATGGTATCAACGAATTCGTCGCCACCCATTGCGATGCCAGTACAAGTTCCTCCAGGTCATGTCGTACAACAAATTGTTGACGAGAGCGGCACCTTGCGCCATGTGATACTCTCCCCACAACACCCAGCCGGACTCGTGCCATTAACCTCACATAATCCACAGCACTATGTAAGTAAAGCCCTAATTAGGCTCAAAAGTCATTCTAAGGACTTCCTCTCTCAAAGCCCCACGCTTTTGTCAGTATCGCTCATAAAAGGGCCGAATGTTTCATTCAAAAATCACGACTCGAAGCAATTTTCAATGGTTTTACCTTTTCAAAAGGTTTATTTACAAGGCAGAAGGCTCCCGCAAGAGGCCTCCGGATACATCTCAAGTGCGTCGTACGTCCTCAGTACCGTTTTACAATCGCTCGATTTGATACAGTACAATAACACCGTGAACCGCATCAATCAGCCCCCTTATGGGTTGCTGTTTATGAATTATTACTTTAATCGCCAGCAATCAAAACGGACAAACAATCACGGAAATTTATGCTCATTTTTTCATACACTTTATTCTTTTATCTGCAATTACGAGCTTCACTAATTATAATTAAAATAACATTTGAAAAGATGCTTGGGAGAACTTCGGGGATAATTATTGTTTGTTATGGTTTAACTAAATAAAAATGTTTACAAAGATTATTTATTTTATTGTTACTTCAATTTACATAATATGTACATAAATTAATCCATGTTTGCTTACATTCATTCCTTTCTTTGTAAAAGACTAAACAAATGACGTTTTAAAGAAGTCATCCTTTCAACCTTTAAATCAAAAGAATAAATACTAAAAATTTTATTTGGAATTTATCTCAAAACTCATGGGTGTTAGATTTTAAACATGTTTCTCTTCACCTTCAATTTTTTCTTTAATTTTAAAGCTGTTATGACCCCTAAGTTTACAAAAAATGTTCCAAATCTATTTACCAATTGCTAAATTATTTCGATTTTTTAGAATCATTCTTTTTTTCTTTTTTTGTTAGTACTTACTCTGTAGAACCTCAACAGTTTAGGTATATACAGGGGTGTGTCAGAACTCGCGTCCCAGAATAGTATTTTAAAGTACAAGTTGCAAAAGGTATCTATCTATTCAAGCACAAATTTGAAAACAAATGAGTGCTTGAAGAACCTTCTGCAACAAGTGCTTTATACTATTTTTTTCTATTTTGCCGCTTTACATCATTTTATAAATTAAAAAACGAAAATTTAGGCTTTTTTCTAGAGAATTTTGCGACAGTTGGCGACATTTAGGTGTGTGGAATAATTTTAGGCGGCTGTACAAAATAAAAATAATTCATATTTTCACATTTGAAAATAAATTGTGAAGAAAGTCCGTTACTAAAATTAAATTACTGCGAACGACTTATTCCAGCACTCAAATGACGTCATTTGGGTGCTGGAATAGACTTATTCTAACACCGAAATAGAAAAAAAAATTCAAGTAAAATAAGAATCCAGGAACATGAAAAAAACGTTAAAAAAATTTGTCAAAAAATTTTGACATTTATTTTTCGACATTTGACATTTTTTATGTCTATTTAATGATCCTGATGAACTTGTATAAATGTCATATAAGGTAAAATGCCAGGAAAATGAAAAAAATGTTAAAAAATTTTGATCTATAAAAATTTTGAAGTTATGAGAGTTTAAAATTTGCACTTTGACTCTTTATTTCTGTTGGTAAAAATCATTTTTCAACTTTTTTTGCTACAGTCAATTAGAAGAGGAAACAAAGAAGCTGTATCCTAAATTGTAACTCTGTTCAATTTTATTTGTGGCTTTTATTGGCAAAATTTATGTACCTTTACTAAATAATTGTAAAAAAACATATACAAGATCATCAATGTCATTAAATAAACATAAAAAAATGTCAAATGTCAAAAAATAATTGTCAAAATTTTTTGACTGATAGAATTTTTTAAACTTTTTTTTTCATGTTCCTGGTATCTTGGAATTTTGCTCTGGGGCGCTAGTTCTGGCGCACCCTGTATGTTTTTTTTATAATTATTTAGTAAAGGTACAAAAGTTTTGCCAATAAAAGCCACAAATAACATTAAACAGAGTTACAATTTAGGATAAAACTTCATTGTTTCCTCTTCTATAATACCCTCTAGCAGAAAATTGTTTTTGCAACAGAGTCAAAGTGCAAAATTTAAACTCGCATAACTTCGAAATTTTTCTGTTTGACGGAGCATATTAAAAATTTGTTAAAATTAACACCCTGCGTATGTTGTATTTATAATTTTTTTCATTGCTAATATCATATAATCTTGTTTTGTCCAACTAAATAAAATATTTGCTTCTAAATGGTCATTTGTATTTAAAAATATTTGTATTTTTTTAATACATAATATTAAATGAATCTGTTTTCTTGTATCCATTTGGATTCCTTTTGTAATAACGTTTTAATACCGCGCAATAATTACCTTTTTTGTTTGTAATTGACAGGAAACCATTACGTCTTGTTTGAAATTATCCTAACGGGTTTTATTTTCGGCTCCAAGAACACTGATCCAAATGATAGAGTTGTTAACAATAGACATGAACGTAAAAGTAAATATTGTGTAGTGTCATTCCCACGATGAATTATTGCAACACTTACAAAGTTGCAATAAAGTAGTGTTATGGTTGGAAAAAGTTGTATACCTTTTAATAACCTTTCCATTTATTTCTCTTTAAAAATGGAAGGTAACGTTCGTGTTTTATTTATTTAAAATTAATGAAAAGTAAACATATTCAGAGTTGTGTTATTTATCTCTTGGGTTTTAAATAATTATGAAAGGTAATGATTAAATAATTTTCTGTTAACATGTAATATGATTTATTGAACCGTATGTTGTCATCAAAATGTTAGTTTACTGATATTTATATGATCTAAACAAGCTAAAATACTATTTGCTAATTCGTCATAATAAAACAAATAGGTCTATGCCACAAAGATATTCTGTGACAATAAAACTAAATTGTTATTTTAATGTGTTTTAAATAATATTTATTGTCACTTGACACAGTTAATGCGGGGATAAGATACATATTACTGTTTTATGCCACAAAGATTATTATTAGATAAAGATAATTGAAATGTCTCAACAAGTAAAGTGGACATTCAAGTTAATTACAATATTATTAATTATTATTTACTTAATCAATGTCTTTTTTTATAATAATTGTTGCGACTTTTTAATTTTTGCTGCATCGTTTACAACTGTAAAGTAAGACTTTTTTAATCTTTACACAACTTTACGAGGCTTGCGCCTAATGTACGCACCCAAATATACAAAATTCACGAAACGCTAGATACAAAAAATACACATTTAATTATTTAATTTTTGGAAACCCATGACAGTAGTTGTCAAACTAATCACTGTTTCATTAATAGTCATAAACTGTAGTTTTTCAGAAACAATTATCATTTGTTCTATCAAGAGACGACATGAATATGACTCTAGTTTATCTATCTTAATCACTAACTAACTAAAAAAGTTGCACTTTTTGAAAGGTTGAACAAACTAAAGAAGATTATCCAATTTTTCAAAATTTGTAATGTATTAAGATATTATTATTAAAATTAATTTATTATTTATTTATTATTAATTTGTTATTATTATTAAGAGTTATTAAGATATACCGCATTTCAAAATCTTCGGCCAACTGTAATTTTCATTTTTTTTATGTTTTTACAATTTTTATATTTTTACGTTTTAAAAAAAATAAAAATCACAGTTGTTTTTTTTTGGTATAAGAGCTTACACACACACAATAATGACAGATCCGTGGTTTGTCATAAGAAGTCACTAGTGACTTGTGATAAGTCATGGGTGTAATAATTTATAAGTATAATGTACGTTACGTAAATAACTAACCTATTATTTAAGGGTCGTAGATAAATAACTATTTAACATAGTTGTTACTAAAAAGCAACTATCTTGGAAAAAAAAAGAAAAATTATAGTTGGCCGATAATTTTGAAATTTGATATAGGGGCCTAATGTTGATTATAAACAACTTTTCCCAATCACTTTTTGTGGTATTTGTCATAAAATTTTTCAAAACTAAAATTATGAAATTATGAAAATTAAAATCGAGAATTTTTTATCTTTTACAAGAGTTGTTTCACCTATCCGGGGACACACTATAGTTGTTCTAAGAAATTAATTAAATGTTCTTTTGATAAAAATTAATTCAAATAGAAATTATTGTTCAACAAGATTGTGTGAACATTTTTATTTATTCCAACTGTACAGTTTAATAAAAACAGTTGAAGGTGATCTTTAATAGAGTTAATCCTGACATGCGATAGACAATAAATTGTATTATTAAGTCAATAATTAAATTATCTAAGTTATTGTTTATAATTACGTTTGATCACCAATGATTTATATTCGATAATCGACTTTTGGTTTTCCCCTTTAGTCAAAATGAAGCAAAATATTTTTTTTTATCTTTATAATTATGTAATGTGTATAAACCACAAAGCGCGAAAAGCATTTTTTACAATTTCCGGAATAAATAATATTTTTTTAATGTTGGTGTAATTGTTGATATGTTACAAATGAGTAATGCGGAAGTCATTATCCAGAGACATACTATATAGCACTTATACTTATTTATCTAGCAGTGCAGATGGCAGATAAGGTTGATAGTATTACTAGTGTGGTGGTGTAAATTTCGTTGTTTATTATATGTAACCGTAAATATCCCAGTGTTGCTGCCTTCTTATCATGTTCACTTTTATTTATAAAACACTCTTTCATAAGAAAAAATTCAATACATGAACGGTTAAGAGAATTGTTTATTATTTTAAATAAGCAATTATCTTTCGTCGGAATTCCTTATGTTGTAATCAAATTTGGTCAAATTGATTGACTTTTTAGTATTGTTTATCTCTCTTAATTTTTATCAAAATATTATCTTTACGTTCCGTCGTAAATGGCCTGAGTTTATTAAACATCGCGGTTAGTAACTGTAGAAAAGTGGAAACTGCAGCGTCTTATCATATCCACGTTTCGCTATTTATGAATGACGTAGAATACCAACGATCGTAACCTACGTGTATTTATTTGTGCTGCATACGTGTATAAATGTGCACATATTTTGAATCGCGGCGCAATGACCAACGAAAAAAATGAAGAAAATCATGTCGCAAATGGGGAGGTAACTCGTTTCCTTTTGTATTTTTTATTAAACAATTATTTATTGCTTTTGATAATTAACTAAAAACTCATTGATCAAAAGCAATAACTAATAGTTACACGAAATTGTAAACACACTTATCGTACATATGTTCACAGAAGTATTAACAAGAAATGAAGTGATAAAAGCAATTTAAACTGTAATAATCTGCAACCATATGTGTGCGAAAAAAATAATGACCATTGAAAAAATACATATTTTTTAGGGTGCCGGTCCAGGGAATAGCACAAATCAGCCGCAACAAGCGTTCTATCAAGGCCTGCCGACGGGTTTTCCAGCCTCACATTTCCATTCGAATATCCCGCCAGGTCATCCAGGACCAAGTCCCACTCGTCTCGGACATTCCCCACCTTTAAATCAAATTTATTACAAGGACGAACGAGCCAAACGACAATATATAAAACTGAAAAAAAAGCATCAAGATAAACAGAAATTAGACAGTATGCAAAAGGATTTGGTGAATGGATTGAGGAGGCCGTCAGCCAAAGATAAAGACATGAACAGTGTAGGAACGTCAGAGGATGGTGAGGAAAGCAGTATTCCGGACGAAGAAGATTCCGTTCAAATCATTGCTGATATTTTGTCGTCCGTCCAGGCTCCAAAGGTCGGTCTTCTAATCAGTTTTTAAGCGATAACGAAATAAAATTAACCGCTGAAATAGACAAAAAATGGTTTCACAATTTGTTTTGTGTTTTATTCTACAAAATTAACAAAATTCAATTAAAAATTTAAATGGAATTTTATGTTTTTTATTGATTGCAGGTATCTGAACTGAGTTCCCGAAGTGCCTTATTGCTGTGGGCGCCGCCCACGAAACTCTCCGAAGCTTCAAGCACGGACGGCCCCGAGATCGACGTCGGTGATTTACGTTACGAAGTATTACTTAGTGATAAGAGCAAAGAAATGAAATTTAAGTCAATATACAACGGCACTTCACTATCATGTCGCATCCGGGACCTGAAACCGGGCCAGGAGTACTCCGTTTGTCTCCAAGTGCACTACGACGAACTCCAAGGTGCCGCCACTGACCCCGTTAAGTTCACCACCCCTCCGTGCGAGCCCGACCAACCCCAACCTCCCAAACTGCACCAACGCCAGAAAACGTCGCTCCAATTGAAGTGGAACAGCGTCAACGACAACGGCTCGCATATCACGAACTACATTCTGGAGTATGACGAGGGCAAAGGGGGCGACTTTGTGGAATTTCACCGAGGAAGGGTGAAACAGTACACGATACATAAGTTGCAACCGGCGACCCCATACAAGTTCAGGTTGGCGGCAGTGAACGAGATAGGGAAGAGTAGTTACTCGGAAGTGGTCACTTATAATACTTGTAATAATCCGCCGACGAAACCGCCGCCTCCGGTACTAGCCGAGGCCTCAATCAATTATCTCCACTTGCAGTGGAGCAAAAGGCCAAGCGATGAGGAGTTTACGCTTCAAATGAACGACTCGAGGACTAGCTATCGGCCGGTTTACAACGGAAGAGAAACGATTTGTATTTGTACGGGTTTGAGTAATTTTACGGAATATAAGTTCCGGTTAAGGGCGGAGAATGACGGAGGACAATCGCCGTGGTCGGACGAGGTGACTTACAAGACCTTGCCCGATCGTCCGAGGGAGCCCTCGAAGCCAGTCGTCAAGGGCCGGATCCACGCACACTCATTCAAACTGAAATGGGAGCCGCCGAATTACACCGGCGGCGCCGACATCACCGAGTACATCCTCGAGGTAATTTTTACAAAGATTACTACAGTTTATTATTTATTTCATCAGCTTATCCCGATTTGCCTTAAAACTTGTAGAGTAAAATCCAATCTACGACGTATAGCTTCGTGTGAATTTGACATGTTACAGAACAGCAAGTAAAACAAAGTTAAATTTTAAAAAAACCTTAAAATGCAGAATATTAACAACCAAGTATTAATTATTACACGAATTGAGTACATTTTGATAGAGAATATGTAGTTCAACTTGTGCTCCCGATTTGGTACTTTCTTATTTCAAATGTTGGCAACAAACGAAGAATCATCTAATACTAGACATAATAAACAAGCCTCGTCTTTGTTATTTGCGTTAGCTAAAAGAAGATAGAAATTGTGACACTCTTAATAGGGTACAATCAGCGTAGAAAAGATTGTTCTCCTAATAAACCGCCCGGACCCTTAGAGGCATAAACCACAACAATAAATAAATCTTTTTCATTGTAAACGTCATTTCATTTTTAACAGTATCTTCAGTTTGAAGTGAAGCTCAGTTACCGATTTTACTTTTAGTTGAGTAAATAAAAAAATATTTTCAAAAATTCACAACTATATCGCAACAAAAAATTAAATTAAAATAATTTTAATTAATGTTTAATTAGTTATTTATTTACTAAGATAACAAGAAAATGCTGTTTTAAATGGCATAATTAAATAAACAATATTATTATTATTAGTAATACCTAATAAAAACCATTTATTATTAGGAATTAAAATAACAAATCTAACCAGATACAATGTAACATAACTCTTTAATTTATTGACAGCTTAATTCTTTTTATATGGAAACAAGTATTGCAATTGACTAATTAAATAATTTCATATCATTTTTATTCAATCCAAACAAATTTTGACAACAAACACATCGTTTTTATAAATATTTGACAATTTAATTTTACCATAGTAAACAGAAGATAACATTAAAAAAAAGTAGATTATTTATTATTTTCTTACTACAACAGTGTTTGTTTTATTCGTATTTAAAATTAATTAGCAAATATTATTGTATTATAAATTTAATAGTATATTATAATACTGGTTTATAAGCAAGCCTTTAAAACACGCACGACGGGTTTAAGAGCACGACGCGTCAGCGGAGTGCTTTTAACGTCGTATGAGTTTTAAAGGCGTTTATCAATGAGTGTTATACGCTATTTTTTATTATTCCTGCCCATTTACGATCTTTTATGAGCATTGAAAAAATGTGAATTTACACAATAAAATTATCAAAGGTTGTTTGTGAATCGTTTTCGTAGAAACGGTTACTAGTTTACGTTGTTAAGCACACTTTTTCACCTTGTAATTGGTCCAGACATTTCACTATTTCTTGTTACCTAGACAACTTTAAAATTCAGCCTGCTATAAAGGCCAAATTACGCACGCTGCAGCGTGTCTTCATTTAGGATTATGATGCAGATATAATAAAAAAGTAATTTTTTGGTAATAATTTGTTTATTAATAGGGTAGACAGTTTTCCAAAGACTATGATTTTTTTTTAATACATAAAAATAAAAGTTGATTAATTTACTTTTAATAAAATAACTGAACTGAACAATTATTAACAAAAACAAAGTCGTAAACTTGTTACAATTGCTTTGCGATTGCAATATCTTGGTTGCAAACATCTCAATAGTTCAATTTAAATATTCCTTTTTTGTAAAGGTTGCCACGAGTTCAAGAGAGTTAGCACGTCTACCTGTTTGAATTGAATAAAAATTAATAATGAAATTATTTAATTTGTCATTGACTTTAAAAAAAAAGTATCAATATTTTAAAAAGTTATATTAAATAGTCTCATTTGGTCACTTTAATTTTTAGTTTTTAATTTTTAATAGATGGTTTTTATTAGGTATTTTTAATAATAATATTGTTTCTACAGTGAAATCAAAAAGTCTGTCTATCAAGCAAGCGTAGAAATTTAAAACGTATGTCTGTGGAAGTTAAAATGACACAATGACAAATGAGAAATGTCAAAATATTTTTTATGTAAATTATTACAGGAAACCGTGAATGATTTTTATGAATAAACACCAACAAAATCTCATTTTAGTTTGTTTTGAGACGTTTTATAGAATAATTCAATTTAATTAGCTCAATGTTTTAATTTTTATGAAATAATTTTTTTGACATCTAGATAACATACAAACTACCATGCAACATACGTCCTCAACTAGGACGCCTACTTGATAGAAAGACTTTTTGATCGCACTGTACACTGGAAAAGATTTATTATTGTGGTTTATGGGTTCAACCTCTAAGGGTCCGAGCTGTTTATTAGGAGGACAATCTTTTCTACGCTGATTGTACGTTCTTTATTTATCGCATGCCTTCTTATAATGTAAAAGAAGATAGCAATATGGACGTATTTCTGAATTTGTATGGTTGATCGGGATAAGTTTATGAAATGAAGTGTAATTTTTGTCTAAACTCGTCGTTTCAGGTGAACTCCGGTAGCGGCTACGAGGTCGTCTACACCGGAACGGAAACGGAAGCAGTCTGTGATAAACTAACCCCCGGCACCACCTACCAGTTGCGCGCGAGCTGCATCAGTGCCGGCGGCCGTAGCAACTACTCAAACCCGTGTACTGTGACGACGGACGCCATCGCCCCCGGGCAGTGCGCCGCCCCCCGTCTGCACGGCAAGCCGAAATCGAACAGCATCACGATCAGATGGTGCGAGCCCGACTACAACGGAGGGGCGCCGGTCCTGGAGTACGAGGTGGAGATGGCGGGCCCGCCTGACCACACACGAAATCTAGTTCACAAAAGCAAAGAGACGGAATGCACGGCCGCGAATCTCACTCCAGGCTGTGAGTACGAGTTCTTCGTGAGGGCCGTCAACAGGATAGGGCCCGGACTGTGGTCGGATCCATTGAAAGTTACCAGCGGAGCAGCTCCGCCAGATGTCGTCTCGACGCTCACGACCAATTGCAAATCACCATTCCAGATATTCGTCGAATGGCAAGAGCCGCCGTCTAACGGAGCGCCCATTCTAGACTATAGATTAGAAATTAGCACAAGTATGAATGACTTCCATTTAGTTTATCAAGGAGCTGAAAATTACCATGACGTCAAGGGACTGAACCCCTTCACGACGTATTACTTCCGAGTGCAAGCCTGCAACTCTGCCGGTTAGTAACAGTAAACAAGTTTGTTTCATCATTCAGGGGAATCACGTATGGGAAAAGTAATTCCCCACTGATAATTTCACTGTAAACAGTGGGAATTATTGACGTAAATGGCAACTCTTGATAAGAATAGACGATGTTATCTCTCTGGACTTGTAAACTTGAGTAAAACTCATTTCATTTTTAAAGTTAACTGTTGATAGAGTTTGAGTTTTTACTATTTGGAAAATACATAAAATCAACATGCAATCATTTATCAGTTCGTTATCAAACAATGTTTACTATGATGGTATTTTCTTGACCTACATATGAAAAACGTAAAGAATTATGCAACAGGGTGTAACGAAAAGATAGGGACAAAGAGTAACCTGAACTTGTCCAGGTCAAAATAAAGCGATTTAACCCGACTTATCTCTATACCAAGTTGCAACATTTACAAGTTAGAAGGCGCCAAGTTCGTTTTTCTTTAATAACTTTTTATTTTTTAATAGAGTAGTCGATTTTTATAAAACTTGATAAACACAATTTGATATCAAAAACACATTTTAAGCCATATTTTTGTTATACGTAATCCGAGTGCCGTATTTTTTTTTATTCAAAGGGCCCATTGTTTTTAAACAACTTTTATACAAGGTGTTTTTTAAAAAACGGCAGGCGCTGTAAAATTGTTATTTGTGGCCCGATATCAAAAATGAAAAAAAACTAAATTAAATGTCTTTTAATAGAGCCAATTTTAGAATTTTTCTAAATGTCAGCATATTTTGGACTTTAGTCAACTTTCTTTTAAATAGGGACCGAAATTTCTATTTTTTTTATGATTTGAAAGAAAAAGTAGTTTTCTTGGTACATGTGCAATATGTTCGATTTTTACTAAAAATTTTTGTTTAAAAAAATTATCAAAATTAAAAAAAAATATAAAAGTTAATAAAATCTAGTTATGGTGTCAATAAAAAAATTGTCGTTAATCTTACTAAAAGTAAACAAAAATATTAAATAAATAATAATAAAATAAATGAATCACACTAAATTAGATGTTTTTCTGATTTGTTATAAGTAATTACTAATTATTATTGTCATTTCTTATAAAAAATTTGTCAATATATTGGCAATATTTTCTTTCATTTGGTGGTTCTTGACGTTACAATAACGGCATTATCTTATTTGACACCAATATTAAAAACCATTAAATTGATTTTTTTAATTTATAAAATCGGGTCATAAATTGAAATTCTACAGGGCCTACCGATTCCAAAAAAAATCACCCCGTATTTTATAAAACTTTTGTATCGGCCTTGGTTTTAGAATAAATAATTAGAGTAAATTTTGACCGTTGGCCCTTTATTATTACCGTTTTTAATTGTATAAAACAAAATTTTTAGGGAATTTTATCATGTAGAAAAGATTCCAAGTTTATATGATCCTCTATCGTTTGCACTAGCAAAAAAAAATTTAATCAGTAAGAAATATTAATTTTTGCGCCGGCCCTAAAACTTGGGACACCCTATATATTGGTAATTTGAATAATGGGCAACTTCGGGGCATTTTTAAAAGGATAAAAAATGAAAAAATGTGGTCATTTTAAAGTGTTAAATTTTCTTGTTTTATTAGGTTGCAGTCCGTACTCCCCCGTCACCGCGACGGTGACTCCCGCAGCGCCCCCTTCCACCGTAACGACCCTCCGGAGCGAATCCACCCCAACGTCAATAACGCTCAACTGGAACGAACCCTCCAATAACGGTTCAGAAATCACCCACTACAATATCGAGTTCGGTGATAAACTCATCGTTACTGATGGTCCCGTGAGAGAGTATCAAATTGTCAATCTCCAACCAGAGATCACCTACAAAATCAAAATCCAGGCGGTGAATGCCATCGGCAGCGGCTCTCTTTCCTCCACGCTTAAAGTATCGACACTCAAACTACCACCAGCAGCTCCTAAACTTGAATGCATTGGCATCGGACACAACTATCTCAAATTGAAATGGGGCGACGGTAAAAACGTCGACTACACACACTATTTGATCGAAATGGAAAACGGACGCACACACGATTTCCAATGCGTCTATAAAGGGACAGCTCTCACATACAAAGTTAATAAATTGCAAGAAGTAACAACATATAGGTTTAGGATTTGCGCATCGAACGATGCTGGTGTGGGTGATTTTTCCAATATTTATGAATTTACAACAAGTATAGCACCGCCTGCAGTAATCAAGCAACCGAAATTGATCGAAGTCGATCAAACGAGTTGTATGATCGAATGGATGCCCTCTAAAAATCAATTCGTGGATCCTGTCATTTTCCAAGTACAGGTGGCCAGGGTAAAGGACCAGTTTTTCAAAGAGGTAATAGTTTGAGAAGAAACTAGGGATAACTCTACGGGGTGCGCCAGAACTCGCGCCCCACAGAAAAATGTAAGGTGAAACACCAAAAACATGGAAAAAATGTTAAAAAGTTCTACCTATAAAAATTTCGAAGGAGGAACCTAAATTGTAATTCTGTTTAATGGTATTTGTGGCTTTTATTGGCAAAATTTTTGTACCTTAACTAAATAATTATAAAAAAAACATACACAAGATCATGAGTATCATTAAATAGACATGAAATTTCAAAATTTTTTGACAGAGAATTTTTTTAACATTTTTTCCATGATCCTGGTATCTTATCTTACCTGAAATTTTTCTCTGGGGCGTGAGTTCTGACACATCCTGTATATACTAGGAGACAAGACGAGATACAAAATCACTCGACTTTTTTTTGGCCCAAAAAAAAAGTAATACGGCAGAGTAGTGTTTTATCGTCTCAGTTTCAAATCGTTTTAAATTAATTTAAATTCAACCAGTTTACTAATTGCTTGGAATAAAATGCAAAAATGTTGAGCTTTACATTTTTAAGCTATGAGAAACGAACCACTAAATTTTTCACGCGACATATGAAAAAAAAATTTATTTAAAATCTGTGGCCCGTTTAATTTTTTTTAAATGCTGCAAATACCTATGGTTAAAGGTATGTACAAGAAAAATGCAAGAAAGAAAGTTGTAGAGAATAAAATTTCCTAGTAGAAGGTCCACGAGACCCTATCTCTATATTTAATGGTTTAGGCCTCAAAGCTGCTCAAACGGCGGATTCGTTTCATTTTTACTGGTGATTGAGTGCCGGGGGAACACTTTAAAGCAAATTAAACTTAAACCGTTGAAGGTAGAAATATGGTGGCGCGGACTTTTTTGGAGCAAATTTTATTCTCTACAATTTTGTTTTTTACACTTTTTTGAATCTTTAACTGTTTTCGCAGCGTTCTCAAAAATATTAGGCGGAACGCAAATTGATAATTGTTTATAATTTATTTTTAATTTTCGATATTTTTTGAGAACGTTGTGAATACGGTTGAAGATACAAAAAAAGTGTAGGGAACAAAGTTGTATAGAATTAAATTCTCTACAAAAAAACTGCGCGAGACCATATCTCTATCTTCAACCGTTTAGGTTCAAATTGATTTTCAAGTTCTTGACCACCAGTAAAAATGACACGTATTTTTCGCTTGAGCGTCTTTGAACGTCTTTAGGGCCTAAACCGTTGAAGATAGAGGTATCGTCTCGGGGACTTTTTTCTTGAAAATTTGATTCTCTACAACTTTTTTTCTTACATTTTTCTTGTATCTTCAATCGTATTTGCAGCATTTGGAAAAATATGACGGGGCGCAAATTGGTATATGTTTGAAATTTTTTTTAATATAGTTTTCAATAAAATGTTTGCATTACCTTTATCTCTTATTGAGAAAATTGAATGCTACATCTGCCTATAATTTTTTTGTTTGTGTTTTGCTCACGATTATGTAAATACAACCATTTTTTTTTATTTCATTGCTCTTAAAACTTAGACGGAAAAGAAACTACATCGTGTCGTATCCTAGTCTTTAGATATCCGTAGAGGAGACTTTTTCATTTATTTAATTGATTTGTTCCAGACATACAGGGGCGCTGAGTCGAAGTGTTCTATCGAAAATTTGGAACCGGGTGTCGAGTACAGCGCTCGCGTATGTCCAATTAGACTAACGGCCAGCGGCGACCTCGTGGGCCCCTCTTCGCCTCTCTTGCACTTTTCGACAATGATTGCCGAACCGACTGTAGTATCAAAAATCTCGACGAATCCCAGCTCACCGACTCACTCCCACCGAAGCCACCGGACTGCACTGACGTCAATTTTGCACCGCTTAAAGACAGTTCTAAATACGCCCCTTGTCGTTGCCATCGTGGTAACAATTATAGGAATTATCATTTCGATATGGATTATGTCGTTTCTCTAAGTGCAATTGATGTGTGGTCGCTTTGCTCACTCCAAACAAACAAACTTAAACTAAGCGATACTACCCTGCCGTTTGGCTAACGAAAAGTGGAATATAAAGTATTATTAAACAGGGCTTATTATAATTAGAGGACCAAAGCGTAAGTTTTGGTATTTTTATACGTGTTTCCGTACTTGGCGTGGTGCTATCCAATTTAATTAACGATGTGATGTCTAACGGCGGTCAAAACCGTCGCAGATGACCTGTAGTTTGATATATTATGTGTTGTTATTCCAGTCATGTGTATAGTAAAGCAAACCCGTACACATATTGTATGTATTTATGAAGCAGGATTAACTAAATGAATTTTTAAGTGGCTGGAAAGTCTGTACCTATAAAAATTTTAAATATATATACTTACATAATACAGCATATAGGTTAATGAAATTATATAACTCTAATGTTAATCTATTAAGTATATTACAATCTAATCTTTTATTGTTTAAAGTTGGCTAAAATTGGGTTTGTATATGTGCTACTTCCTGCACAGTCGACAGAGATATATTAATATATTATAGGTATAAAAAATATAAATACAGATATAAATAAATAAATAAATCAATTATATTTTATGTACTAGTACAACGTGTTTTATTTATACCAACAATCACACCACATCCCTACAATACTAATATAGATAGTATAGTCCAGTCAAATAAGCCTTCAAATCAAATTTTAGATGATATACTTGAATTTTTGAAATAAATTATTGTAAAACACGTTAACTAAAAGAAATTTGTTTTTCAACCCCCAAGAAACAGTTATTTTTTTAATAAGGTGTTTTTTCAAGATTATTGAAATAGGCAAGAGCTAGGAAAAATAATTCTAAATAAAATTTTACATAAAAATGTCCTTTTGACTTTTTTAGATATTATTAAAATTAACATAGTTAAGTTGGTTAAAATAAAGAAATGATATGTATAACTTTAAAAAATCATACATACATATAATTGGGAAATTTTTGGGTTTCCATCCTCATACCGTCTTTCTAGATAAAAATAGAAACTTCAAAATATTCCTCAATGAATGTAGGTTCTCACTCTATAGCTTGTGTACGTACATACTCAAGACTATTCTTTACAAAAGAAAACTGAGAAATAACAGTTGTCTTGTAACGTGTCATGTTTGTGTAGTGAAATGGGAGGATTTTTTTTTTATTTTAAAAGATAGACACCTACATAACCGAGATGAAATGAAGCTAATAGCTCAAATTAGTTTTTGGTGCAAGAATAATTTTGATATTCTATTTATAATGTAAAATTTTCAGTTTTAGATTTGAGGAGCAGACTTTCAAAAAGCAGTTTGTCCAAATTTGCATTTTTGCAGGAGAGAACAAAAACTGTCCTTTAAGAAATAATTTTAATGTTTTATTTACATCAGTCACAATAAATGTGAAAAAATTTGTACAAATTGGACACTAATTTTACGGCTGGAATACTTAGGCTTCTCTATTTAAAGTTTTTTTTCTTTATAAATAGTTAACTTTCCCAAAAAGTATAGATTATTACTTAAATACAAAAAAAATATAATTGTAGCTCCATTATCAACTAAGTAAATCCAAAACTAAGAAATAATTTTATTTGATACATTTCTCTTTCTCAAACGCATGTTGTATTGTAAGAGCTAACTGATGTGTTGTCTGGTAAAGTTGTGCGATAAAACTACAGAAGATTGAAGTCATGACCAATACCTAGCCTTAATAAAAATTAAAAAGTCAACTAATAAACAAAATAATTTATTCAAAAATATTAACATACAAAAATAGAATTAATATAGTTTTGTTTCATAAGTAATAATCTTCTTATGCACGGTACTAATAGGCAAGCAGTTCAAGAGCGAATAAAACCTCCTAGATGTTTTGATTTGAAATTTCTTGACAAAAAATTTTCGAAATGTGTTTCTAGCCAACTCAACAAGAAGGGGTATTTGCTGAAACGTTTTGGGCTCTAGTTCTCCATCAGCAATTGCACGTTCACATTTTTCAATCAGAGTCGGATGACAAAAATAAGAGCAAAGTTCAGAAAAATGAGACGGTTCCTTTGATTCAAAGAAATCTAGATAATCTTCAAGACTTGATGTTACATCATAGATAAATAACGGCATAATTTGAGCGACATAATCACATGTTTCAAAAATATCCATATGTAAAAGAATTTTGAACAAATTGCAATATCCAAATTCGGAATAAATTAAATGGAGGTCATTTCGAACAATCTCAAGGCCGTAGCTTAATAAAAAACACAGAATTTCACTAATTTCAAATTCAGATTTTTTGTGGTTAATCAATCGTTCCAAAAGTGGAGAACTATCTAAAGTGTTAATAAAATTTATGAAGTCGTCTCTCAAGTCACCTTCAAGTAACAATTGTAAATTTTCTAAAGGCCACTCATGGTTAATATTATAAAGTATTATTTTTCCCCGAAACGGTAGTGAAAAGACTTCTTTAATGTAATGACTAAACTTTGACAAAACTAATTTTAAAGATTCAGTATCCATAAGGCACAACGTTTCAAAACAAATACGAGCATCACATTTACTTCTGTTAATATTGAAAGTTTTATGTACTTCATCAAATAGAAACTGATTAGTTTTAGCAAGTGACAATAATACTTCTAAGTGAATTTCTAAATTCGAATATCGATCATATATGTAATAAAATAATACTTCTTGTAACTCTGGACTACATTGTTCAAAAAGAGTATATCCTGAAGAACTTGAGACGAATGGATCAGCACCATATATTAATAACATAGTAACTATTTCAGCATTATTCTCCCAAACGGCATTTTGCAGTGGTGTGTTCCCTTCCTCATCAAAAGCATTAACATCAACTCCTTTCTCAATTAACAACTTTGCAACTTCAGTAAAGGATCTCTCAATAGCGTTTTGTAACAATAAATTGTCTTGTTGTGTATAAAATACCCCTTTTTTTACTAGTTCGCGAGCAAAATATCCTTCAACCCATATATCATTGCTCACAAAACCAGTTACTGCAACATCTAACGCAGTTTCATCATGTCTATTGAGAGCATCAAAGGGAAAATCTGGAAGTGATAACATGTAGTCAAACACTTCCCGTCTGAAAAACAATTTTAAACAACTAAACAAAACTAAAAAAAAAGCTACCTCTCTTGTAAAATTGCAATTTGTAGCAAATTATAACCCATTTTGTCCCTAACAGTGTACCATTTAGGGGAATCTAATAAATCCCGAAGAACGTCTACATTGTTTTGAACGACTGCAGCAATTAGACGCGATCTTTTTTTAATCTAAAATTTTTTTTAAATTATTTGGGGTTATGATAGTTTTTGGTTAGGTTTACCAAAGGGGGGCCCTCATCCTCTTCATAGAACTCTAAATTGTAGTTCGTGTAATTATACTCGTCTTCTGATAATTCCGAAGACATTTTGAACTGTTTAGAAACTTATTCTTAATTATTGTTTTCCAACAGTGAAGCACTGTACGATAAGGTTCTAGGAATGAGGAGGGGAAACCTCATGGAATTTTGAGATTAAAAATCTCATTAGTCGTTACAAAAAAAATGTTTTAATTCGTTTTCAGTCCTCATGTTAAAAAGAGATTAAACACTCATTCGGATTCAAAATTTTATTAAGGCATTTTCTATTAAAACTACAATAAAACTCTTCTGCATATGGCAAAACTGTTTGTACATAAAAAACGTCTAACCACTTATTATTAATACAATCAATTCACTTAGTAGTACTACAAACTTAAAAACTACAAAAAAATTAACTACATACCGCTGTAATGAGCACAAAATAAAACATCACAATAAGAAAATAAACAAAGAGATTCGATTTATAATATCGCTGTGGTTACAAAAATAAGATGCACTGTTACGTTTTTGTACTTAAAATAAAAAACTAGTTTATATCTAAAAAAATAGATTGATTTACCACAAGGCACTGCGCACTGGCTAAAGATATCTTTATTTCAGTTAAAGCGAATCGTTCTAAAGCGTCCATATTATTATTTAAATAACTTAAAAGATAAGTACAGATTTTTAAATTATTGTTTTCAACAAAAACACAAAACAGAAAACATTGATCAACAGATAAAGCATAACCAGAACTCAATTTTATCAATTACATAAAAGAAACGTAAACAAAATAATGTTAAAAAAACAAATAAGTACTACGCCAAACTATCATTCCAAACACAAACATTAATCTCGTAAAATCTCAAAACGGACTGATCCCTCTCGTTGTAAATTGCTGCTACTGTATTTGATATTTTTGGCCCAAGCTCGACACTCTATACTGATGATAACATTGGCTGAAATTAAAACGTGATGACTTTCTGGTCGTAACAGTTATGTAATAAACCAACTTACGTGCAGTATTTAAAACTTGCACTGCAACCAAAGGACTCAAATAATTTTTCACGTTTTTATATGGAAAATAATACGAAGGGAAACCCTGGCTTGGGAAGTACCTAAACCCTCCAGTGTTCTCCTTATCGACCGGTTTTTCGCCCTGACAGCTGACCCAAACCTGGTGATCAGCTCCATTCTGAAATAAAAATTAATAAAAAGCAACGATTATTATTTTTTACATACGGTTTCCACAAATTTGGCGAAATCTGCATCATACTTTCGCATTTCATCAGTAGCATTCGTGTAGTACTCTGGTACCCAACCAAATATCTAAAAAAAAATTGATATAGTGGTTGGAAATTTCACAATTGGACTAACTTTATTCAGTTTCAGGAAAACACAAGGTGAGGAACTATTATACCCGTACGAATTCTCCCTCGAACAATCACCATACTTGTCCAAATTCACTTCACAGACTTTACTGTCATTGGCAGGTTTATCAAAGTCGCATCTTTCGAAGTTTTTGCCATTCTGTTCCTTTAGATACGCTACAAAATAACGTTTTTATGAATTGTTAACAATCATTGTGTTGAAATTACGATCTAAGAATTTATCGATGAGTTTCACCCATTTATTAATTGCAGTTTCATTTTTCTGGTCGTACCAAATCAAAGAACCTTCCTCGGTCCTCTCAGATATAGGTCTGAACCCTAAACCTGGATTTGTGCCAATCAAACTTCTCTCCAACTGCCATTTGGGCTCTTTATCGTCGAGAGTTGCCAATAAGGCTTGCATACAAATGGCAAACAACGCTGCCAAGACCACGTAAAATATAAAATAGAATGTCAAAAGTTGTCCTGAAACAAAAAATTGTATATTATAGAACGCGTTTCGTAAGGCAAGTTTTGTAAAACAAGTTCAGGTTTATACTATTTTTTCTATTTTGCGCGTTTTACGTACTTTTTTAACATAAAAGTCAAATTTTTAAAATATATAAACTTTTGCTCTAAGGTTGGTAATAAATGTCACAAAGTTTAAAAGTTAGATTTTTAAAGTGGCAAGTCTCGAGTATTTTTCAAAATTGTATTGAATTAACAATGAATACTGCAAATATTTCATGCACACCACCTGAAGAAAGAGATATCGCTCAAAACGCCGCTAACAATTACCATTACCAACCTGTAGAAAGTAAATTGTACTAGTCTTTCAGCACCCGAATCGGTGTTGAAATGGCTCATTAAAGCATCGGTTTTGATGGTATCGAAATAAGCTTTCTTTCAGACACAAAATAGAAAAAAAAAACAATAAAACTCAATTTTTGCAAAAATTTCCAGACTTGCAGTGTCACTGACGTAAAATGAATAAATTTTTGGGATATTTTTTAAACATTATAGAATCTATAGAAGGCTCAATTTTTTTCTAGTTTTAGGACAAATTCCAATAGAATTGCAAACATATGCTACAGAGAGCCTTCGGATATGAATCGATTCTTAAAATAGATAATCTGCTTTCCAAAGTATTTCCTATTAATAGTTTTATTCGGTAGTGTAGACTTACAATAAATAGACTGAAACCTTTGAAAAATTTCCATTTTAATTGAGCAGCTGTGCAATTGCTTTTTTGGTATAATCTAACATTGAAAAAACCTAGCCCTCTCAACACATGGCAAATACGACCCACATCTATAAATAACATAAATATATTATGAAGAGCATAAACACGTTTCCGTTTAAATATTTTTGTATGATGAGTTATTTGCATAATTAGAAATTTCTCAGATTCATCTAGAAATACCAAACGAGAAAAAATGGCTCGGCTCTTTATCAGAAATGTGCCACATCCTATTTAGCTATCAGTACAAACATGTTAAAAATGTGACAAGAGCAGTCTTTACTCTTATCGATCTCTTCTAAAGAGGGTTGTAATAAAATTCTTACATTCATTGCTAAACAGAGTAAAATAATATGTTGACATCAAACACAACGCCACAGTAATAAAGAGACGACAAAAGACCTTTTAAGTATATTTTACCCTCAGCTAAAAATACGGGATTCTACGTAAGCAGGTATTAATAATTCGGTTTGCACTAGTTTCATTCGGAACTTTCCCGTTAGTCTGTAAACCTTTTCATGTTTTACGTCTCCAATCGAATCTTTTAACGACCAATATTATGCATTAAAGACGCTGTTCTGCATTTTTTTTGTATTATAGTGTCATCAACAGAAAAAATCTGTCATAACAAATCAAGTAGAAATAAATCGGGGGTAAAATGTGTAATTGTGTACAAGCACTTGGAAAAACACACATGAAAAGTGAAAACATGATAATAATAACAATTGCTCATACATCAAATGAAAATAATCATATTACAAAACAAAATCGATAAGGAGCAAAGACAATAAATGCTTGCTACTCGAATTAAAGAAGTTAGCATGAACAATAAAACAAATATAGAAGATGCATGTGGTGGTGAGAGGTAATCGATTACCCGGTACTTGTAATTTTCCACAAGAAAATACACACAAATTAATTTTTTTATTTTTCACGAAACTATTCTACTGATTGTATCATCCCATTCCTATTACATATAATTTTTATTGCTTTACTTCCATTAAATACATACTAAGTAATTGACTATTAATAACATAGCTATAGAACAAACAATGTAATTAGTTGATTTTTTTAACTTTATGCATTTCACTACAACTTTTCGAATAAACTTCTATGACACTGTTAGGGTGATTTTTTTTACTAGAAAAAGTAATTGTCACTTAAATAATATATTAACAACTTAATTTACATCACCCTTTGATTCTATCGATTGTTTAGGACCGCTGAGCCACTCCCCTTAATAAAGATAGCTTAAAAAATCTTTCGCTTGGTTCGAAGCACTCAAAATGTGGAGTAAGATCGTTATGTGAATTTTTTTTAATTCTTATTATACTTAAAAAACTCTAAATTACCAAATACTGACCAAATTTTATATTGGCTTTGGCGAAGGATTTTGAAAAGACTATGTTGCTTTCCTGCAAATTAAACGGCAAACTTATGGAATAATCTTATTAAAACTGAAAATATTTTGTTTTGGCAAAAATGCTGAAACAGGTCAATTCTCTTTTTAAAAAATACACAATTTTCAACTTGATTTAAAATTTCACACTTTTTTGAGTAATGACGTCAAAAAGAAAAAACTGAGTTTTAGGTATTTGAAGTTATCGAAACGTAACCTTGAATTTTGGGGGTTTGTTAATTATTTTCTTAATTATGAATGCACCAAAGAAAAGATCTAACCTCTCTCCTTCATATACCCAAATACGACTTCAAAATAATTAAATATGGCACAGTAATTGATTTTTGAAAAATAAAACGCAAATCCAAGAAATTCAAAAAAGTCGTGATATTTATAGGAAAGGATGATAAAAACTTTCTCAAAATCACATGAATAATCAAAAAACACCCCTTTTTCTTCAGAGAGAGGCAAAATTATGGAATAATCTTCTTGAAACTGAAAATATTTTGTTTTGGTAAAAATGCTCAAACAGATCCATTCTCTTTTTAAGAAATACACAATTTTAGGGGTTTGATAATTAGTTTCTTAATTATGAGTGCACCAACAAAAAGATCTAACCTTTCTCCTTCATATACCCAAATACGATTTCAAAATAATTTTTAAAAAAGAAAGTGTAAATCCAAGAAATTCAAAAAAGTCTACCTAATATTTAAAGGAAAGAATAATAAAAACTCTCTCAAAATCACTTGAATAATCCAAAGACATAGATTTTTATACAGTGGGAGCCAAACTTGTGGAATAATCTTATTAAAACTGAAAATATTTTGTTTTGGCAAAATAGCTCGAACAGGTCAATTTTCTTTTTAAAAAATACACAATTTTAAACTTGACGTAAAATTTTACACTTTTTGGTTTTTGAGTAATGACGTCATCGACATTTTTTTTTTAATAGAAACCCTTATTTTAATAGATCTTTTAATTGCCGAAATAACAACACCAAAATATTAAATATTCCTACATAAAGTTTTCGAAAAAAATCGCCAAAAAGTAATATATTTTTTTATCAACAAAAAACAAACATACAATTTTAAATCAACTTGAGAATTTTGTATTGTTTAAAAAAAAAATTGACCTGTTCGAGCATTTTTGTCAAAACAAAATATTTTCAGTTTTAATAAATAAGATTATTCCATAATTTTGCCGTCCATTATATTTATTGAATTTGACATTGAATAAATAAACTGGATTATGTTACAACAACTACTAATTAGGCTTAATATTAATTCATTTTAAATTATGCTTGATCGGGATATCCTTTTTTACGCAAAATTCGGCATTCCAATTAATGATTTATTTTAACCGTTATTAACATTTCCGCAGTTTCTTAATAAATTATAAGTTTGCAAGTTACAAAATTTTAGGCCACTAGAAATGTCATTTTATTGTTTGATAATCTCTTGTAATTTTGTTGTCCTTTTGTGCTTATCATCTTTTTTTGGTAGTTTTGTTTCGAAAAATAATTAATTAATTCCCGGCACAATCTTTTTAATTTTAACATAATACGAGAATGCGAGAAAAAAACTACTGATAGTTACAAGGAGTAGAATATCATCTCTTATTAATCTTATTATGCGTATTTACACAAAAACGTTATGAGTTCTAGTTGCATCAGGTGAATCAACATTCATCATCTTCAGAGTATGATAAAAATTTGTGAAAAACAAAATTCTTCAAAAACTTTGACTCATCTTGTGATAACTACAAGACAGAAAGTATTGTTTCGATCAATTTGTACATTAAGAAACTTATTTTGATTTTCTAATAAACAGGGTGTTTATAAAAGAACGTAGGTACATAAAATGTAAGTATTGTGAAAATTTCATGAACGTATGTCTTACACAGATTAATTGAAATATCAAAAACATTTACGAAATACCTAATACAGAGGGAATGTTGTCAATTCTGACTAGGAAAAATTAGTGGTTTTAACCAATAGTTAGGTAACGCAAGACAGGTGTTTAGAAGTTGATAAATTTAACAAAAAATGACAGGCATTGATATTACTATCCAAGACATACGTTCGTGTAATTTTCACGACACTCTTGATATTTATAGTGTTCTTTTATAAACATCTTGTACATAAGAAAACACAATTTAAAGGTAGAAATTTTCTAACAAATCATGTATTATAACAGCAAAACAAAGGATCAACAGTACTTTTTATTAATTTCCAATCATCTCATGTAGTTAATATTAAAACAAGTATTCATTTATCAAATTGTTTATACTAAAAAAAGATAAAACACCTCTGTAGCAGGTAGCAGCGACTCGACTCAATAAATGCTTCCATATTACATAATTATTCATAATTTATTCAAATCATAACGTCAAATTCAACACAAGTTTAACATAAAATGAATCAGTTTACTGTTCGCCTGTTTATTCTTTAAAAAAACCTGTCGCCAGGAGTGGAAGTCTTAAATTATGTAATATTCGCTAAATATTCAGAGTTATACTTAGAAGTAATCGAATTAATCAAAATAAATGCTTAAAAGACAAAGCAGGAAACGAAGCAAATATATTTTTGTGCCAAAGTCAAAATGTGTTTTTCCTTTTTGGATTTAAATTTTTAAATTAAATATTACTCATTTAAAGCATAAAATGGTTAATAAATTCACCAAAATTTTAAATAATAATTTACTGGAAAAACCGAAGAACAGTCGCAGTTCTTTAACATTAATTTTGTTTTTAATTTCGACAATTAATTATTTATTTGATTTGTAACAGCTTTGTAAGAAATAATACGAATAAGATAAATGATATTTGCAAAAACAATAAACCAGAAATATAATTTTTCATTATAGCAATAGTTTAAAAATTAAAACTGTTATATTGATACAATGAATAAAAAAATTCATAGGAAAAGTGGCCGATATTTAGCTTGAATTTGAAAAAATTAACAGTGCACGTTTCAAACACGTGATAAGTCGCGTTTGCAATTCAATTGTTGTAGCACCTGATAAATTTTAGAATTATTAACACAGGAAAATCCCAATAAAAAACTACATTGTTTAATTTAGCGTTTGAATTTTTCGGCGCTTTACCTGCGGTGTTTTGAACTCTAAAATTAGATCGTATCACGCAGGTACCAATCCCATTAATCTTTATAACTCACCTATGTACACAACACACCAGAGTAGTAAACATATTAATTTCAAATATGTTTACAAACCCGGCAACGAATAAGTATTCACGTGAATATGCAAAAAATCGAAGAAAGCATGTGCACAAAGTGTAAAATGAAGATGAATAAAAAAGTGATTCAAGACGACTTTAAAACAAGTTATACCCCAGCTCTTTCCCGTTCTTCCGAGAAACTCTTTGGTTGAAGGATTATAGATTGCATTTTTAAATGTTTCCCATTTAGTTCTGTGGACTTGTTGCCGCATTTGGAAACCTTTCACACCATTTTCATTCTCTTTCGTAGCCATTTATTTATTCGAAACGTAGGTAATTTATGCAATATTTGACTGTCCGTGAACCTCTTGTACACGTAAAACTTGCACACCACGACCACTCCGCTTATCCACCAACTCCTATCACACTATCACACGCTGCCTGCACAGTGCGCACAGCAACTAAAGTAGAATTTAGAATTAGGTTGAGCAAGTTGTGTGTGTCTGCCTACCACTGCCAGTCAGCGAGGCTTGTCAGACTGTCAGCGTAATCAGCAATATCGCAATACTATCAACCAGATAGACACACATTTGATCATTTTTGAAAAACTAATCCAGGCGGTTTCAGAACTCGCGCTCCAGAGAAAAAAATCCAAATAGCCTAGTCAAATGAAACAAATCGGTGGAAAAAAATCCTGGGGCGTTGGAATTTTTTTTAAACGCTTTCTTTATGCTTGGATAGACATATAGGATGTTCGGTCCAAGTCGCCCCGGCCGATAACACCTAAACTTACTTTTTTTTCAAAAACTAAATTTTCAAATAATACAGTGATGGACAGTGAATTTCGTCCACCCAATTTCTGTGAATTCATAAAAATTCACTGTAGTCTGTGCTTTATTGTCATGATAACTGACATTCAAATACGTATTGTCAAATTTTTAATCAAATTCGAACATGCCAGCAGTAAGTTTAATAAAATAAAAATTATCTCTCTGGTACAAGAAGGTATGTCTCAAAGACGTGTCTCTATACTTTTGGCCTACCAAAAGGACTACCATTTCAAAGGACAAAGGTAGCAAGAAGCATCGAGCATTCTATCAACATGACATACGTTAATCAAAATTCTGAAACAAGGTTAGGAAAACTCAAAGACTAGTTTACACTTTTAATCTGTTGGGAAATTGGGTGGACGAAATTCACTGTCCATCACTGTACACCCGGGGAAAAAACTATTCACCAGTCTAACTTGGCGCTCACGCTGCGCTTTGTTGTAATAATGTACTATTCATTCCTCGTTTTCTTAATAAATGCATCAAATTTTTTTGGCACATCCGGTGTAGCCGGAAATGCTACCAAATTTAGTTTTTCAAATGGAACACCTATGTTTTTTTGCTCGAAACAATAATAATTGGCATGAAAAATACGGTAAAGCACTGTTTATTACATTTTACTTTACATAATGCACTAAGAAAACAATTTAAATTTTTGAATTTTGTTGAAAATTTTGCAACGTAGGCGAATTGTACTTGTCAAGGTATTCATGCAAAATTAATATGCTTGGATACCGTTTAATTGTTAGTTTGACAAAGCCTAATTTGTCAATAAATCTTATTGAGATCTTTAATAATGGATGATATTAATACGACGAATTGGTAGATCAGCTTGAAATGTTTTTTTAAGTGCAATAAAAATAGAGCGGAAACTCAAAGACAATATAGAGAAAGATACTCAAACAGATTTCACCCAAATCGTTGAAAATTTAGTCGAATTGAAAAACAACTGAGACGAATAGGTTCGCTTCTTAAAAATAAAAACGTGTGGTTCTTTGTGAAGAACAAGAAAATAGAAATCTGAACGTTCTGTTATCAGTCGACGAAAATCCAAGAGTTTCCATAAGAGAACTCGCTCATCAACTGACAAATTAGATTTGTCAAACCAACAATTAAACTGTATCCAAGCATTTTTTTTTATTCACACCTTTCTTTTAAAATTAAAAATCAAGCTAGGCGACCAATTTCCTTATAACATTCTAAGATTTAAGATGTTTTTTGATTGCATTGTGTTACGCAAAATGTGGTTTCCAGTATTTTTGATGTCAATTATTATTGTTGAAGGAAAAAAACCATAGGTGTTCCATTTGAAAAACTAAATTTGGTAGCATTTCCGGCTACACCGGACGTGCCAAAAAAATTTGATGCATTTATTAAGAAAACGAGGAATGAATATTATTACTAAAATATTTACTTTTTGAAAAAAAGAAGTAAGTTTAGGTGTTAGTGTGTTTAGGTAAGTTGAGGCGACTTGGACCACCCTGTATATCAAAAATCTCTGAAGGTGGGTAGCGAGCTCGAGGAGGGGGAGGGGGTTAAAGGTGCCTTTTTTGCGGAAACTATCACTCCTATAGGTTTTTATCTTCTTATCAATAGTAAAGCCTTCAAAATTTCCTACAAAAAAAACCTTTGCATTTTTGTTGTAGGACTAACCATAAGCGAGTTATAAGGCTGACAAAAAACATCATTTAAAAAAATGTGCTTTATCAGCATTTAAGGCTAAAGGGGAACCTGTTTTAGTTTGTTGCTAAAGCGGCAGATGGCGCGGAATTTATATTTCTATTTTCTCTTTAACTATTCACATTTTTATAATTGGAAAAAAGTTTCGGACATAAAATATTATTTGAAAACTCGCCAACGTAACACTTTTTTAATTTTTGTTTTTTTTTTGAAAAAAATATTAAAAACAGGTATAATAGAAAATATTTTTGAAAAAACAAGGTAGGGCGACGAATCACCATTTTTTACTGAAAAGAAAAGTGTTTCTATTTTTGAAATTCCATAACGGGAAAGTCATCAAAACGCGAATTTTATATCATCTTTTTGATGTTCCGCCGCATTTTTTGCCCTACTCTTGTTGCAGTTGTGAGGGAGGTAATGTTTGGAAGCAACCACTACCCAAGAATACGGTATTTTTAAATAAGGCAAACCAAATTTCCTGAGGTCAGTTTACATAATTTAATTACAAATAAATATTTGAATTCGCGATTAAGTTGACATGTGAAAATTAATTAATTGAATTTTTTCCACATGATAATATTGCTTGATTTTTTCTAAAGGTCACTATGAAAATTGGATAATGTAAAAGTTGATAGATTTTGGGTAATTAACATTTTAATATTGAAAAATGGGAATTCTGGAAATTTATGGCCAAGTTTGAGATGATGTGCTGCTATTGCATTGACAATAAAGGGGAGGCTTCACAATAGAGCTTGGGTACGTCATAAATGTCATTGTGGAACTTTTTCTTTTCTCAAGAAATTCTGGCCTGATCACCAATTACCGCAAACCCTCCCATAAATTATTCCAAGTTTCAGATTTTCAATATTAAAATGTTAATTATTCAAAACCTATCAACTTTATCATTATTCTATTTTCACAAATACCACAGACAAAGTTCAAAGAATTTTATCATGTAGAAAATATTTCAGTTTTCTTTTCCTTTCAGTGTTCTTTTTTTGCAAAAAATAAAACTATCGAAGAAGCCATAAGAGATAGACCTCATTTTTGTCTAGACAAAAACAACAAATTGAACAACACGATTATTATTACCAGGTCCAAACTCAATTACGGGTCACCAATAAAAAAAATTGTGATTTTATTTTATGGGCAGAACAAAATATTTCTATTGATCACATTTTTCCGGATCCCAAGTTATGAGATAAAAGTTTACCCAAGATAGAATATTTTTACCAAAAGGCCTTAGTACCAGAAATACTAGACCCTAGGCTATGCAAGTCAATGACAATAAGGAAAACAGAAAAAGAATAGAAAAAAATAGCGTTTTATTGATTTCAAATTTGTTTACATGACATTTATTTATTACTTTCTGTTCTACTTTTGTATTTTTTTTTTATTTGATTGTAACTGAACTCTTCTCTGACAAATTTTTGTTGCGAATAATATTGCGACCTTGGTGCATACTTACATCTTAGCCTTTAACAAAACGCGCATCTTTCACTTCCAGCTTTCAGCTATAGAAGAATTCTTTTAATTTTACCCGAATGTCATAAAACTTTGTTGTCTCTCTTGCTCTTCAAGTAAGTAGGTAGGAGCAAGTGAGATAAACGTTATGCTGGTCCCACCAGTGGTATGTTGTCTTTCTCACACTTAGGTCGTATAAAAGAGACAGCAAACTTCAGCACGCCTATGTAGTCCACTCAACCAAAACATACCAGTGATTCTCAATAGGTTAAAAAATGCAGCAAGAGAAATTGACAATTAATGATGGATGTTCAATAAAATAAACAGACTGTTAACATTTTGTTTTGCTTGGAAACATACAAAAGACTTATTAATTTATTAAAAAATTATAATAATAACAAATTATAGCTTAGTGGCGTCTCATAGTTTGAGAACGACTGGTGGTCCCTCCTATCTTCCGCTACGCTTGACCGTTTGCCTTTTGTCTCACTCATTTGCATAGTAACAACAAAGACAAAACTAGTAGCGCATGGGATTGTGTTATTTCACACAGTTTTTCGATAAACGGGAAACATTAAAAGAACACTACTATATTTCAAGTTTTTAGGTATCTCTCCACTCTAATAGAGCGCCCTTCTCGGGCGGCAAATTTTGTCAAAATGAAATGAAATATTCGCGTTTCGTTAAAAACTAATAATAATTTTTTCAGTTTTTTGGTCGCATTCTATTTGTATCATCACAGTACATCTTTCACCTAGGCGTTTTTTTTAATATTATGAATATTTATATAAAATGTGAATAAAAAAAAGTTAAATAATTTTTTTCAAAAAAGTGTTACGTTGGCGAAAATTCTAAATGTCTTTAAAACTGAATTCAATTTTTTTATTTAAATTTGAATCAAAAACTTCGCTAAAAACAGCCAAGTAAATTTTAATATACATGTCTTTGTCAATGTCAATGTCTTTGTCGCACACTTGGTTTAACTCTGTCGTCCCCTTTAGCCTTAAAACAGAATTAGTCTTGTAATTTGAAAAAAACTGACAGTAAATTGAATTTACTGGGTCCAATACTTCATTAAAGGAGGGAGGAGTCAGGAGGGTCTATGAACACAAACTTATCGTTTATGTAATTTATACAGAATTTTCTGTAGAAGTCTATGTCTGCATCAAAATTTCCTACAAAAATTGTCTTATTCATTTTTGTCGTAGGACTAAGCGTATCTATTTCAAGTCTACATAAAATTGCGTTAAAAATCCTTTGAAACACATTTCATTAGTTTATGGTAAGTATTTATATGTGTAGAGCGTTCCCCAACTAAGCTGGTCTGCCTGAAAGGTGACTCGGGTGTAAACATTTAAATGGAGATATAAATAAAAATTTTGGATGAAAGAGAGAATCAATCTGTAAGGAGGTTAAATGGGGTGTAAATGTTTAAACAAAGGTATAAACAGGGTGTAAAATTAGTTTTTAAAGGAAACGGTGTACACATTTAAAGGAATATAAAAACATAAAATTTGGAAAATCCTTAGAGAGTGTAGAAGTGCACTTTTCAAATTTTAACGGAATAAAGTAGAGTGTAAACGCTTTAAAAACTAAATTAGAAACATGAAATTTAGAATTTTGAGAGTGCAGAAGTGTACTAAGACGACACTTTATGAAAATCAACATTTAACATTTATCCGTAAACATTGCCCATGCGAAGAACGAGACTACTATAGCTGAATCCCATACCAAACATAGGAATAGTTATCGAGCTTTACAGAGAACTAACAGAAATAAATACAAAGTGCAAAATTTTAACTCACATTATTTCGAAATTTTTATAGATAGAATTTTTCTATCTTACCTTACATGGAATTTTTGTCTGGGGCGCGAGTTCTGAAACGCCATGTACAATATTAAAAAAAATTTAACTGCCAAATGTTCTTCCTGTTTTTTTATACTCAGCCTACCCTAAACAACTATTGTGTCATTTTTATACAAGCTGGTTTTGAAATAATAGGAAAAATATTACATACAGAACAAAAAATCTTAATAAACTTCTTCGTAACTGAAAAAAAAATACAACTTCCTGTGAACTCATTATGCACATAGTACAGTAGTTTGTTAGTTTCTTCTATTTAAAAAAAATGAGTTCAATTTCTACGTTGCGTCCTAGTGAAAAAGGATTTTTCGAGCATGTTTTGTAAAAATTTTACATTGAAAAAAATGTTACTTTATAGGCGTTTTTTTACAAAAATAGTGTTTCTATGGTCATTTTTGCAGCCGCAAAGTTATATTTTTATACACATTTTCCAAATTCTTCTTTTTTAGAACTGGTAAAGATGTAAGACTTTTTCATCAATTTTTTTTATTGAAGCACCGAATTTCATTACTTCAAATGTTACGGACTACTAGCAGTGTAAACTTTGACATTTTTTTCCGACGCCAATGCGGAGGTTGTAAGTGAAGGCAAGTTTAGTTATTTTGACTTTTTTTTGAGCTCTACTAACACCTGTTAAAATATTTGCACATATTCGTACTTTAAAATCATCAAGTATAAGCATTTTTGCAACTAATTTTGCAAATTTACTGATATCAATATCGTTTTTAATAATGTTTTAATAATACTGTTGCCTTTACCATTGAATGCAGAGACCATAATAAAAATCAATTTTATAAAAATTTTGTGATCATTGTCTAAAAAACGTTGTGTGCACCTAGGTCAAAAGTGCTTTCTTGCCCTCATCTGAATTGTAGCCTCGTCTAACATTTCAGCTGCAAACAACAGATTCAGCTAAAAAAGATCATACTTACGGTTTTCATACACAAATAACTAACTTATTAGCTGTTTTAACATACCAAAGATGTAATGAATGTTATTACAGCCGCAGATGGGTTTTAAAACATATAAGGAGTAAGGCTGTTATGACATTACATACCACAGTATGTTCATGTTTAACACTTTCTGTGAATTATTGAGTCGATATTTTCAAATAATAAAAAAAGACTTCATCGCATTTGCAAACAAATAAAACCGCCAATGTGATGGGAAGTAAAGAAAATTTATTCCAAGTCCAAAATTAAGAGAAAAATTAACTTTTCTTTCTAATGAGTTAGAATAATGAAGTTTTAATTACAGATTTGCTCGTTTAAGGTGCTTTTTCGTTGCAGTTTTGGCGTAAAATCAAAGATAATTTTTTTTTCCTCTTGTAAACTCAAACCGAGGACTGGTTATGTCTAAGGGCGGATGTAAGGTTTGTTAATTACAGTTGGGCCGACCTTTTTGAGACATTTTTCAAATGTTGACTAAGAAGAAAAGAAAAACATAGCTTTGTTCGATAATTACAAGATAGCAATTTATTTTACATTCTGTTACATAACATATTTTAATTCCTCATCTTGCATCGAATTTAAATTCACAAACGATGCATCATGTTATCCTGTAACTAATGTTATCACATGTCCAAAGCAAAATTAGTTCAAAAAAATCTGCCAATTTCTGATCAAAGCCAGTGACGACTAATTCTAACTAGCAGTTTTAGTATTTTCTTACGTAATTTTTGTTTAAACATTTAACAAACGTAATGTGCAAATAAAATTACCCATTGATTCCTCAAAAGGTTTGTGTGTATTTTTTATTTACACTTTTATTTGCAAGTGATTACAGTTACGACATGATAAATAACAATTTTTCGAAATGCTTCGATAACTATAGCTTCTGTTTCACAAGTTTTACTGTAATTGCAAGGTTACACAAATTGTAGGTTTATTTCCAAAGTCGGTCTAAAATTAACAAAATTTATGACTAATTTTTGGATCACACCTTTTTCTCGCAACACCGATTTTTTTAATTACATTAATTAATTACATTAATTTCTTAAATCCTGTGATTAATTTCGGACGCTGCCACACTGGACACACCTTAATAAATGAAACAATTCTGTATTGCTGAATACCACACCATGCATGAATATTTAGCATGATGGTAACGGTGTAGTCAATTTTTTAAAACCGTCGAGCAGAAAATAACTTTGGGTTCATATAATCTTTTTACGCTCTATGATGGTTTAAACAGGATTTAAGAGATTTTAATTTCTCACTAAAACAAAGTATTGCCTACATCTTTTTTATAGAAAATGTCTTGTTTTAATCTTTCCACTAAAATATTAGTATTGTAATCCGATAATCGCCATACCAATAATACGTTTCTGTACTTATTTTAATAAATTTTTATTAAATGTTAATTCGACTTTTGACTTTATTGTAAGCAAATATTTTCTTGATAAGAATTGTGACTATAACTCTATTAAGCAAAGAAGATTGGTGAATTTTTTTCAGCTTTACAAACCTTTCGGCAAATAAAATATATCTAAGGAAGTACCTAATATTTATAAAAATAGTTGGTTATGATAGGGGATAATAATAAATCAAAATCTTTCTCAGGCTTTTTTCTTTTATTGGGAACGACCGGTTTCGGTTTTAGGCCATCTTCTGGTTCTAAAGAAACGTAAGTACATACATACTAATTATTTAAACGAAAGTTACAATTCAATTAAGTGAGCTTACCCAATACTATTAACAAGATTTGTCAGCTTTAAGAGGATTATTAGAAGACATAACAAACACTTTAAAATCAAAAATTAAAAATTAATAAAATTAGACAAAAGAAAATATAAAATATAATATAAAAATGATTTTCACGTCGAAAAGCGGAAGTGTATTATGTAGTTTTTATTCACACATTTTATATTTAAACAATTTTGAGGTGTTCAGGGTTAGGACTGTTAGCAAGAGAGTAAATTAATTACAACTTTAGGAGTTCTTCATTCAAACAAAACTTTTAAATTACGTATACGATAGAACATTTTTTGCTTAAACTATTTATTTTTTGAAAAACTATTTGATGAATGATAAATACTCGCACTATAAAAATATGACGATTTTCAAGAATAAAATTTTTTACGAATTTTTTTTGTGTTTTTGAATTCTGCAAAATTTATAATTCTTTCAAATGGTAACCCACTATAAAATATTTTTTTTACAAATACTATGATATAAGGATTATAGGAGTATTGTATTACAACTATCTACATTTTCTTCAATTTTTATCGATTTTTTTATACAGATGATTTCTGAAAACAATTAAAAAACCGTGCAGATCACTATATACTTATTTTGTAAAACGAATAAATAGCGAAAACCTTTTTTTGTTTTACTTTTTACATTTAACAAAAATGAGCGTGGGTTTTTTTATTAGTGAATTTTGTCAATTCGAATATTGATCCACATTAGGAATGGAAAATTTTTGTGCTTTTATCAAAGAACATCTAATTGTAACTTATTTAGTGTGCTTACTGCTTTTTAATTTGACAGCTGATAAAACGTTTTTGTTTTTATATGAATTTATCAATAAACAAGCAGTTTAACCAACTATGATGAAAACCTCCAATTCATTTTATCTTTTTTTTATTCTAATGTGCAAATTAAATTTATTGATTACTAACAACGTAGCACATGTTAGCTAAGTACATCATTTGCTTTAATCTGCTTTAAAAAGCAAAAAAGCGTACATACAGTGGCGACTCACTTGAAAACTACGATATTTACTTTTGGCATACTATTTGTTATTCTAAAAATTCATATAGTTTAAATTAGGTTTTCATCTAGGTAGAATGAAATTGTTAGTGTCAATTTTTAGGATTCGGATGGTGCTACACAGAGTGTCAGAACTCGCACCCCAGAAAAAAATGCCATATAAGGAAAGATACCACGAACATAAAAAAAAATTATCTATAAAAATATAAAAATAATTATAACTGATGTACAGGGTGTGCCAGAACTCGCGCCCCAGAGAAAAATGCCATATCAAGTAAGATACCAGGAACATGGAAAAAATGTTAAAAAAATTTACCTATAAAAACTTCGAAGTTATGAGACTTTAAATTTTGGACTTTGACTCTATTTATTTCTGTTGGAAAAATAATTTTCTAAGTTTTTTTGCTATAGGCTATTAGAACAGGAAACAAGGAAACTGTATACTAAATTGTAATTCTGTTCAATGTTATTTGTGGCTTTTATTGGCAAAATTTTTTGATCTTTACTAAATAATTATAGAAAAATTAAATAGACATAAAAAATGTCAAATGTCAAATGTCAAAAAATAAATGTCAAAATTTTTTAAACATTTTTTCCATGTTCCTGGTATCATATCTTACTTGAAATTTTTTCTGCGCAAGTTCTGGCGCACTCTGTATAAGGTAGGATACCAGGAACATGAAAAAAATGTTTAAAATATGCTATTTGTCAAAAATTTTATATGTCTACATAATGATACTGATCATCTTGTACTTATATGTTTTTGCATAATTATTTCGTAAAAGTATAATAATTTTGCCAATAATAAAGTCACAAATAACATTAAACGGAGTTACAATTTAGGATACAGCTTCCTTGTTTCCTCTTCTAATAACATCTAACAAAAAAACTTAGAAAATCGTTTTTCAACAGAAATAAATAGTCAATGTGCAAAGTTTAAACTATCATAAGTTTGATATATTTTTTTAATATTTTCTCCGTTCTTTATATGGCATTTTTCTTTAGGGTGCAAGTTCTGGCGCATCCTGTAATGTGACTCAGCCTGTGTACTATATGTCCATTACTAATACAGCACAAAACAAGAATGTTTTTGAAATGCACAAAAAAACTCAAATTTGTTAATGCAATAAAAGATGGAACTGTCAAGAAAAGCTTTTCTGATGTTGAAAAATAATATGAAAAACACTAGTAATTTCTTAATTTTTATTACAATCATAATTATTAAATACGTAACAATATCAAAACCGAGATTAATTTTCTGAATTTGGATTATTCGGAAATGTGAAATGTCCACTAGAACGTGATTTTCTGGTTGCCTAATTACATCTGTAAAACTTTTTGTGACTTAAGAGAAAGAAATCTGTAGCATCCAACATTTAACTTTAAAAAATCTCTGGTAGAGGACACTTTGATTAGTAAATAAATGCAACTTATTTTAATTAATTAATTAATTAATTACTATGTTGTAATTATTTTATGATATTGTTATAAAAGTAGTGGAGGTTTAAAATTAAGTTAAAAAATTAAAATTAGCAACTTTCTTAAGAGGGCGCCACGTTTCAAGTTATTTGTGAGAATGAATGGGAGAATGGCACATTCTGATTGGATCGCATGATCACTGGAATGGAAACAAAAAATGTGTCAAGAAACGCCAAATATCACGTGTAGGTTAGTCACAAGTTTCTTCCGTGAAAACAACTTCAATCACTAAAAGTGAACAGTTCAAATAATGTTAAGATAACAGTGCTCCATTTTCCTCGAATAATGTCGGACCCTCCAGTAATGGAGTGGACCGTGAGTGACACAGAAGTGTGGTTAAGAAAGGAAGGTTTCGACGATACCGTTATTAAAATTCTTTGCCATGAAAACCAACTCAACGGTAAATGTCTTCTCGTCTTAAACGAACACGATTTCGCCGCCGAACCTCTCAGCTCACTCACCCTAAGGGACAGGAAGTGTCTCTACATAGCGTGTAAAACCCTCCAAAGAGACAACCAGAATGTCTTGATTGATCTGGGCATCCTCGAAATACCCAACGTTAATTTGTACGCCCCTCAGCAGCATTTTAATAAGCACGATTGCAGCGAATATAGCGAATCGGAAAGAATATCTCCACCTGTCTCTGAAGATGGACGCATACCAAGACTGCCTCCAGAAAAGACCAAAGCTTTTGTTAGTTTTTGTTACGTTGTTGGTGTTACTTGGATCACCGCCTTTGTGATGGTCATAGTACATGATAGGGTTCCAGATATGAAGAAGTATCCGCCTCTTCCAGACATTTTCCTAGATAATGTCCCACACATACCATGGGCCTTTGATATGTGCGAAATCACGGGAACTTTTTTGTTTTCTATTTGGCTAGTTGTATTACTTTTCCATAAACACAGGTGAGTGCTGTTTTAGCCACTATCATAATTTACCACGTTATTTAACAATATTACATATTGTTATCACGGAATTACACCTACAAAGACATAAATTTTGCTACAGAGTAATTTAAAGTATTCAATTGTATTTGTTGATAATACCAATATTAATCACAGTTTATCAATGACATGTACATTAAGGCATTTTCCATTTTCTATTTTAATGTTCTGATAGACTCTTTGTTTAAATTTATTGATTTAGACCACTTACAGTATAAAATTGTTTTTGTATTGTACTAAAATTTTTGATTTCAAAAACCAACCTTGACGTCAAATAAAAACATTGTAATCATAAATATATTTTTTTCCATATTTCTTACACGAAAGCCGTCATAAATACGTTTGAAAATAATACACGTCATATCGTGATTGATTTTGCAATATCTGCAAATTGTAATTTGTTAGAAAGTAAAAAAAAATAATATGCAAAAGTCGATTTTACACGTGTTATTAATAAATTAATTTAATTTTTTTTCATAATTGGAGACTTCTCAAAGAAAACAGATATCACCGTCATGTACAGGCTTTCAGGAGGTGTAAAAAAGTACAATCGAGGATATTTTCATGACTTTTGAACCTCCGTTTCTTACGTATGCACACATATCGTATCGTAAACTCGTGCATGATTACCACGTTCCACAAAAAACAAATATGAGTTATTTTCAAGGGGTGAAAACGAGAGATAATAATACTGGGTAGCCCAATGAAAACGAGCCACCTCGAATGTCTCAGAAACTAAAAAGTCTTTGCAAAAACGCCGAAACAGGTCAATTTTGTTTTCGAGAGGGACATTCTTTGTCGTAATTTTTAAAGCACCCCCTAGTAACTCTGTAAACCCCACACACCCCAACTATAAAAATTTTAATGGCACTACCCCACTTGTGGCACCTCAAATGAAAGCTATTTAAACAAGTTTTTCTAAACTTTTTACCAAAATTGAATCAGACCATCCATTCATGAGATATAGAGTATTTTAATAAAAACAAACCACCATAATTTTGTTTTTAAGAGGGACATTTTTTACGCAATTTTAAAAGCATCCCCTCTAACTCTTTAACCTTAACTCTAAAATGTCAAATAGCACTAACACACTAGTGATACATAAAATGAAAACAGTTTAAAATGCTTTTTTCCAAAATGAAATGATTTCTATGCATTCTTAAAATATCGACAAAAAATAATCTTTCCGCAGTCAGTATGTGCAGAGGAACTCAAGAACTATTGCTATTTTTTAGGTTGTACATTCCTTTTTCTTTATCACTTAATAAGGAAACGAAAATAAGTTTCCAATAATAATTATAACAACATTAGTAAGTTTCTTGTAATTTATTTTATAGTAATATAGTTTTTATTAGAAGTAATTACTAATTAGAAACATTATCTTTAGCAGATATTTTACGAATAATTAATCCCATTCAACTTTAGAAAAAATATTCAAAGAACATTTTAAGTGAGTCGGTATCATTTGAGATTACGGAATGGAGGTGGGAGAACTTAAAGGTTTAATAGGATGGCTTTTAAAATTGTGTCAAAAAATATGCTTTTTAAAAACAAAATCAATCTGTTTTGAGTTTTTTTTTAGGGAGGTTTGTTTTTTTAGAACATCTAGTATCTCATGAATGGATGGTTTAATTCAATTTTGGTAAAAAGTCTTGAAAAGCTTGTTAAAATAGTTTTCATTTGATGTGCCACAAGTCTTACTGTAATTAATCACTTACCTGAGTTATTAACTTAAGTTGGAAGTATCATTTTATTATTATCGTAAATGAGGTTTTGTCATTTTTTATTTCTGCATCTATTAAAGGAATTTTCTAATTTCATACCTAATATGAAATACATATTTATTAAAATAACATGGAAACTACAAAGAAAAAGGAAAAAGTGTTAAAATTTACCCTATTACCGGTAGTATTTATTTAGTATGAAATAAGCGCATTTGTTGTTTTGACAGTTTTGGCAAAGGCAAAAGAATTAGAGGTGGGGTTATTCTGGTGATTTTAATGAGAAAGTTTAAGTCTTTTTAACAGAAAATACAAATCAAATATAATTTTGCCTTAATTGCATTTAGAAGAATTCTGTTAGTAATATTCTAGATATGACAGGTGTTTATTTAAATTTGGCATCATGGTTGGCGGTGATATGTGTGTGTTGTGAACGGACCACAATTTTAATAGGCCCGACGAGGTGTCAAATGTCAATAATACGATGGTTCGTTCACAATCGAACTTTCATGGATAGCTTTGATGTCAAATTAAAAAAAAAAACACCCGTTATTACTATTAATGTAATACCGTTCATTATCGGTATTTACCCACCTCTAAAACATAAATGGCACGTTCCTTTGCAAGTGTTGCTGCACCCACCAGAATAAAACAGGGCCGTATTTAAAATCAAAGTAGTGGTAGAGTTTTACCAAGCTATTATTAAAAAAAAATCGGCTTTGTTTAATAATAACTTGTTAATAACCACCTGGCTTTTTTAAATTTCTTAAAATACTTGACTACATCAAAAACTATAAAAATATTTCAAGTATTTTAGACAAAAAGGAAGTAAATAATCCGGCCCTGTTAAAAACTGACCTGTTTCCTTGGTTTCTGGGTCCGGGTGGGTTGCACTAATTTATGATTTGTTTACCCTCTGGTTTACTCTTAACAATACCGGATTGAACTTAAAAGTAATAAAATTTTTAGTAGGTCTTAGGAAAATGATTTTTCTATAGGAGGTTGACCCTGTGCTGATGTCATTATTTTTTAGGATTGCAATAATTGTGTAAAATTTTCTTCACCACTGGATTTTGGTTATTTATTCGTTGGTTAATTAATTTTTTTGCAGATTCATTTTAATGCGTCGATTTTTTGCGCTCTCTGGGACAGTTTTCCTGCTCCGTTGCGTTACTATGCTCATAACGTCCCTCAGCGTTCCAGGAGCCCATCTCCAGTGCACCCCCCGAAACTACCCTACACAAAGCTCTTCTCTCTTCGGCGACTTGGCCACAAAACTATCTCAGGCATACGTCATATGGCGGGGCGCCGGTATGTCAATCCAAGGAGTCCGGACCTGTGGCGACTACATGTTTAGTGGCCATACTGTGGCATTAACCATGTTGAATTTTTTCATAACTGAATGTAACATTTTTTTCTACTTTTGTTACTAAATAATTCAATGAAACATTACAGACACTCCACGCCACATTTATTACCTCCATACGCTCTCGTGGATGATGAACATGTTTGGAATTTTCTTCATCTTAGCTGCTCATGAACACTACTCCATCGATGTCTTCGTAGCGTTTTATATTAGTAGTCGATTATTTTTGTATTATCATACTTTATCTAATAATCAAGCGCTCATGCAAAGAGATTCCACAAGGACGAAAGTTTGGTTTCCGTTGTTTTCGTACTTTGAGTCAAGCGTCGATGGCATTGTACCTAACGAATATGAAACACCAAGTGAAATTGTTTGCAGTTTAGTGAATTTTATTAAGAATAAATTGAGTTTTCTTAAAGATTTACTGACTGTCATAACGGTTAGAAGTAGCGAGACTGTTACTGCTAATCATGTGGTAGACCCAGTAAGAGAAAACAAAAATAAATAGTCTCCAAGTTTTCGTAGAAAATTGTTAATTTATTAAGTTATTTATTGTGTAAATAAAAGACTTATTTATAACGGTTAATTTTTATAACGTTTTACAAATTGTTACAGATTATGATTTATGCCAAAGTTTTGTATTGTCAAAAAAGTATTAGTTTTTACGGA
This sequence comes from Tribolium madens, assembly GCF_015345945.1. NCBI lineage: Eukaryota > Metazoa > Arthropoda > Insecta > Coleoptera > Tenebrionidae > Tribolium > Tribolium madens. Next base: position 2,405,233 of record NW_025401068.1, on the reverse strand, counting down.
ACTTTTTGCATCAGTATGATTTATTATTTTATAAATGTTAAATATCCCCAAGCCTTCCACTACGATTCCAAATACTTTAAGGAACTGAATGTATGTTATCTAGTTTTAACTATTTTTCATATTTAATTGAGTGAATTACATCAACTCAAACATCATACCTAGTTTTGTTTCTTGATACAGATATTCTTCAACCTGTTATTTTGAAAATAAATATTTTTCTATCTACATTTAATTTATTTCTTCTATTTTATTCATTTGTAGCATTCAAATAATATTATTCTGATATGTAGAGAAAAATGACAACAAATCAAAATAATTTATTGAACTTTTTTATACAGGGTGCCAGAACTCGCGCCCCAGAGAAAATTTTCAAATAAGGTAGGATACCAGGAACATAAAAAAAAAATGTTTAAAAAATCTTTTATATATTTTTTTACAATTATTTAGTAAAGGGACAAAAATTTTGCCAATAAAAGCCACAAATAACATTGAACAGAGTTACAATTTAGGATACAGCTTCCTTGTTTCCTCTTTTAACTGCATATAGCAAAAAAACTTGGAAAATTATTTTTCCAACAGAAATAAATAGAGTCAAAGTGCAAACTTTAAATCCTCATAACTTCGAAATTTTTATAGATAAAATTTTTTTAACATTTTTTCCATGTTCCTGGTATCTTACCTTATATGGCATTTTTTTTGGAGGGCGAGTTCTGGCGTAACCTGTATAAAAAACACGTATTGCTGGCCAAAAATAAATTTCAACTGAAAATTTCAAATTCTAGTTTCAAACGTCCATCATAATGACAATAAAGCGTGATTTACATTGACATTTTTTAAACTGACTTAAATTTGATGTCCATCATTCCGTGTCCGCCACTGTACATACATATTCTGTGATGTAACGGTTACAAAATTTATATTTTATTTGCCGATATAAAGTCGCGGTCAAGTCATTGTAGCCACTTCCTGTGTAAATTTGTAAAAATCGGGTTGTTTTAATCCGAGTTTAAACATCCAATTACTGCTAACATGAATGCAACCCACACACTAGAGGTGGCGGGCTAGAGACTGCCAACTTTGCAATAAATTAAATGCTCAATAAATGAATTGACCGCGACTTTACATACGCATTTGACATAAAAACTTCAAGTTTATCAACAGCAGATAAAGCTACGAATTTTACATTCAATATACAGAATTACGAGTAATAATGAGCCTGAAATTTTTTTTGAAGCAACCAACATTACAATTCATAGATAACGTGGATATTAAAATATTTCGTTTTCATTAGTTAAGCATATAGTAATCATATTTTTACTTTTGACAAATTTCTCAGTCAAAATGACTACTCCAGTTTTAGGAAGTCCGTCTATTTGGATGTCGCGCTGGATAGAAACGTGCAGTCTGCGAAAAGTTTTTCATAAATGAGAATCTTGTTGGTCTTTTCAGCAACATTTAAGTAATTCCCACCAAATTCTCCAAAATTTGACATTTTATAAATTAAAGTTGAAGTGCTGTTTGGTCACTATGTTTAATTTATTAAAAGTAAATATTTTAATATCCACGTTATCTTTGAAATGTAATGTTGGTTGCTTCAAAAAAAATTTCAGGCTCATTATTACTCGTGGGACACTCGGTATTTTTTTAATTATGTGCGCTTAAAATTTGTACACATAAAAGTATGAACATATGTTTTTTTGTGATGCTAGATAAAATATTTTTTCTATTTTGCGTTTTGAATAAGTTTATTAAAACACCCAAATGACGTCATTTGAGTGCTTTAATAACTAATAAGTCGGCGGCGTTAGTGACGGACTTGCTTCATGCTTGAACCTTCTGTAACTTGTATTTAATATACTTACTATTACAAAACTAAATTAGAAAAAGTGTTAAAATAGTTTTTCTCACGAAATTAAGTTATAAATTCATGTCTTGTCACTTGAGTTTATTTTAAAAATAGTTATGGACTTGTTAACCAGAAAATAAACAATGCTTTATCTCAACACAAAAAGATACTTTTTTAATTAATTTGTTTTCGTGTTGTCTTCAAACGTAAGCGTATTAAATTCAAGGTTGTTCCTGTCGTTCATATGCTTTGCATAAACAACAAACTGTCAACACACAAAATCCCTAAATAACCAAATCTTGAATTATTAATTTCACTTGTATTATTGAAAAAAACAATAACAGATTTATGCTAACGTAATACTCTTGGGTTAGATTTGCGCCAACTTCCAGATTATCCAGATTAAACGTGTTCTGTTTAAATCCAGTGATAATTGCTACAGTTGGTAGATAGTGATTCTCGATATGTCATAACTCCGAACTCCACACATGTGTCAAGTTATCAGCGTAGTTATTTATGGAAAAGTATATAAAATTCAATGCGATGTTTCGTATTTAACGGATGACCCTTCTAATCAGTCCTTGATCTTTCTGTATTTGATAACGACATCTCGTGTAGTCGCTCGTGTGCATCGTTGCCCTCAACCGTCTCCAATATTGTGCTCGCGTTATTTACGAAAGATGCAAGCCGTGCAGCCTTTGGAAACACAAGTGAAACGCGAGCGAGAGGCAATACACTCTGGCCAGTTTATGGTGTCGACCTTCGAGGCCGAGGAGCAAGATGACGAAGACGAAGTCGCGGTGCCAATCCCAGAAGTGGCAGAGACAGCCACCTCCATCGTCCCCGTCAAGCAGTTCCATGGCTCCAGAGACATCAACAAGAACCACCAGCAGCAGCTGTCCATCGACACCAGTCTGTCCAAGCTGTTCCAGTGCATGTCTTTGGCCTACAGGTGGGTTGTCTTGTCTCCGATTGGTCCAGCGTTAAGACCGCATTTTTAGGCAAAAGTTGACGTCGCCGAAATGGAACCGATTCCGCGGAATCAGACTAACATGGAAGGACAAAATAAGGCTTAACAACGTTATTTGGCGGTGCTGGCATTTGCAGTGTAGGTTATTTTTAATCTGTTGATGCTGTGTTAAGTGTGCTTGTTGCAGTTATCAAGAAGGCAAATACGTTAATTTGCCAGTTTGCGTCTCCTTTGGATGTAGACACACATAATAAGCCTGAGGTAAATACACAATTTTGCTAAAAATTCCAAACGGGATCCATTGTTAACAATGTTTATCTTTGTTTGGATTTGGATGATTTTGCTATCTGACAAACAATTTGGGAAGTTGGGACTTTTGATAATGTTTTGCGCCAGTGCAAGGTTAAATTTATATTGGAAGTTTATGATGATAACATGCAAATGAACCTTATCAAATCTAAATCTCGCAGGTTGTATAGATTACGCTTCCAATAAATACTGAATTTATTAATTACTCACACTAACAATCACCAGTTTTTTCAACTAAATTGTTTGTGGAATATTTTTATCTTTCTTTATCCTATAAAAATTTCTAATTTAAAATTGAGAAAAACAAAACAATAATAAAATTAACATCTTTATTTGATGTCGTATTTATGCACGTGTAAATTTCATTTTTGCGCGGTATTGAAATGTACATTAATTACGCTTGCGTCAATCTTGAATTAAAAACATAAAGCAAGTTACAAATCCAACAAATCCATCAGATAACGTTGTAGGCTTGGGGTAAAAATTCCGCGATTCATTTTTCTGCATTCTTTCACTATAGAATATTTATTCTTAATCACTTGATTGCTAGTTTATTTTTATTGTCTAGTATTCTTTATTTTTTCTTTGAGTTTAGTAAAAAAAAAATATTGCATGGCTTTTGACCTCTAAATAATTATGTAATTAACATTTTTTTTTTACTTGTGTAACCAAAAAATATCGTAAATAATTTTGAAGAACTGGACAGAGATGAGTTTTATTATTTTTTTTTACACTGGGTGCGCCAGAACTCGCGCTCCAGAGAAAATTTTCAAGTAAGGTAAGATACCAGGAACATGAAAAAAATGTTTAAAAAATCTTTTATGTTTTTTTACAATTATTTAGTAAAGGGACAAAAATTTTGCCAATAAGAACCACAAATAACATTGAACAGAGTTACAATTTAGGATACAGCTTCCTTGTTTCCTCTTTTAATTGCCTATAGCAAAAAAACTTGGAAAATTATTTTTCCAACAGAAATAAATAGAGTCAAAGTGCAAACTTTAAACCCTCATAACTTCGAAATTTTTATAGATAAAATTTTTTTAACATTTTTTTCATGTTCCTGGTATCTTATGTGGCATTTTTCTCTGGGGCGCGAGTTCTGGCGCACCCTGTATAAGTTAAGTTACAATTAGAAAACTACCGTGCGATCAAAAAAAAATAACATAGAGTAGGCGGTGATTTATTAAAGTCCTTCAGATGGTAATCCTGATTTTTAACATCAAATAAATGTCAGCCGAAAGAAATGACGGTTGTTACCAGTGGCGTCTCGTTTAGGTTTTGTGCCCTATTTTACTACCCTGGGTTCAAAAAAAAAATTAATTAAAGTAGGCGGTGGTTAAAGTCCTTCAGATGGCAATCCTGATTTTTGACATCAAATGTCAGCGAAAACTTTGACAAGTTTACGTTTTATTCATTTTGAGTAAAATAAAGTTCACTTTAGAGCAGAAAATTGTTATTGTTGCAAGTTATTACAATTGCTGTACAAAACGAAAACGGTGAATGGTCATTTTTACTTTCAGTTTGTGTGGAAAATTTCCAGCCCAGATTCCCAGCCAATGTGTTGCCAACTGTAGAATTTAATCGACGCCTACTCTAATTTATTAATTTTTTGATCGCACGGTACTAAATATTTTATTAATGTGTACCTATTTAATATTTTCACCAAATATTAAAGACTATCGTAAGTACTAAAAATTCATAAACATATTAGTTCTCGCTTTAACGAGTAGCAAAAATAATTCAGTTATGTTCATAATGTTGAGCATTTGTGAAAAAAATATAATTTTTAAACAATAAACGAATATATAAAATAAGCAACATTGTCTTCAAAACTTTTTTCACATTTTTAGTTATTTTTTGTATATGCTAAAAATAGCTATTTTACGGATTCATTTAAGGTCCCTAAAATGACCCAAAAACTATTTTTTTCTACTGAAAATTGTACCTAAAATAACTATTTTACGTATTTTATATTGAGTCTGAAAACTCATTTTAGGGACTTTGTAAAACAGTTATTTTTGGGAACGTATACCAAACATATTCTTAAAACGAATACAGATAAATTACTTTGCATAAATAATTATTTTGATATTTACCTAAAATACCTACATTTTTAGGAATACATATGTTATTTTCTTGCGTTTCCTAAGCTTTTTTTCTATCTGTTTTTTTATAAATTACAAATTTTTGTAATACTCGTCTGACAAAAGAAACATTTTTCTATTACACTCGTTTGAGTGCGTTAACAGCTTAGTGTATTTTATGTTTTTAATGTTGGTGATAATTTTGTTGGAAGTAAATTGCCTTCAATATTCTTACCAATTTCCGGAGTTTTTGGTAGCGTACTGAAAAATGTACTCGTATTTTTAGATTACACACAAATGCAAATGTCAATTGGTATTTTCCTCTGAGGGGCGAGTTCTGGCGCATCCTGTATACTTGTTATAAAAGGTCATCCTTACAATTGTTTTTCCCTCAACTCGGAATTTCAATATTTTACTTGAATGGATGCCTTCTGATATTTATTTATTTTAAATTTATTTATCCTCCAATTTTCTAATTTCTGTAATTTTTTATTAGTAATTGCTATAACAAAATATTAAAAAAGAACTTATCTTATCAAAGTTTTAATAGTTGTACATATTAAAATATGTACTTAATAGATTGATTGATCGAGCAGATTTAAACTTTTTTTTTCTAGAATCAATACATGAGTTTTAAACAGGAAGTGTTAATTTAATATTTAATTATTACGGCCACAAATGCGATTAATTTAAATTTACAGTTCAATTTTTGAATGAATAATTTTTAGGCCGTTGTACTAGAAGGCAAATATTGGAAGCGGAAGTTGGCGGCTGTAACAGCAGAGTACAAAAAATGGCGTTTGTTTTACCGAAACCATGCCCTTGGACATTCCTCCAGAGACGACGTAGAAATGGTAAAATCTTAATAGAAATAAAAACAGTAAAACATTTTTTTTTATTTAGCTCAGCGACGTCGATTTGCTAACTTGTTACTCTCAAAGCACCGAAAATATGCACATGATGGTTGACGAAGACTACATGGGCCTAATGAGCGACACACTATTTTCCACCATCACGAATGTCCCATTTGTTTTCCCCGATTCGAGGGAGATAGGTAGTCATTCGAAGTATTTTCGAGTTCAATCAATTTTAGCAGTTATTTATTTGTCGTGTAGCTAAAGCCGGACTTGCCGATTTCATCCAACCTAGTCTAGGGCCCCTCCAACCCAATCTCGACGATTACATGGACACATTTGAGCCTCTTCAAGGTCTCTGTTCATTAATGTAAATTCGTTTTAGCATTTATAATATTTTTTGTGACAGAATTCATGTCGTGTAAGCTTCCAACAGTTCCCGAAGAACAAACGCAAAACACCACGTGGAACTATTCCGAGTTGGATTTGATGCAATCAAGCTCAAATTTACAAGTGATTATATTCGAATTTGAATCGGCACAAATAGTGACTTGTAATTTTAACAAAATTGTAGATGAATACCGTTCACAATCCTCCTCAATATCAGCAAAATTTGAGCGTGTCTCAAATGCCGATAGAAAAGCCGTTGCAGCAGGAAAGTCCAGTGACTTCTGAAGCGACAATTTACAACTCGATGATTAATCAATATGTACCTCAGGTACAAACAACGTACCATTCTTCTGTGATCTCGAAAAACACCAAAAGCCATAAGAATGCATCGCCGACTCATGTTAAGTTAAACCAAAGCCATCTTCATACGAATATCTACAACAAGTCTGTTAGTAATGTGTATACGAGTTTTCCCGAACAAAATCTGCAACAGAATAATACCATGTGTCTCAACGAACGGATACAAAGTGAGTAAAAATGGGCCCTAATAAAAATTTGCCTCTATAATAAAAAAGTAAGATCGAAAAGCGGACTAAAAGGTAATGTAGATGAAAGATACAAAAAAAAGTTTTTAGCTTTATATACATCCAAATATGAGTGTAAAAAATGAAGAGTACACAAGGTGAAGATTCCTATAAACACCAAAGATACTAATTTGTCTAGAGTTAACAATTTATTTGAAAAATTAACTTTGAAGTTACGGTTTTATGCAAAAGTTATTTATAAGTGATTGAACTCTCAAGTTGACTTTATTGACTTTATTATTTCTTATGATGTCACTGGAAAAAAAGAATCGGACAAGAACCTAATTAAGAAGTTCAAATAAATTCTAATCGGATTTGTTTTATTCTAATATTATTTCATCAAAATTTCCACGATGATAAGAGTAAGATAAGAACATTGGCAAGGTTAAGAATTGACAGATATGAATGACGACCGTTACAGAAACAAATTTACCATTAAATTTACGTGACAATAAAATTTATCTCATATTTTTCTAATTCTCCTTATTTCCCAATGAAACTATTATTATGTCCAGTGCCTCTGCAAGATCCTCTCCAACAACAAACGTTGCAACGCCAACAGCAACAAATAATTCAACAACAAGCGCAACAACCGGAAATTCAACAATTCAAACTGCCTCAGCAGTCGCCGGAACAGAGACAATCTCCCGGTTATAAATTTACAACACCGGCGGTACCCAACATTAAATTCACATCACAGGTACCCCACATGATGCATTCTATACATCCTGCACACTCTCAGTACAACACTAGCCATTCTTTTTCTGTAAGTTTATTTCGTTTTTATTTAATTTTCCGTATTTTCCTCTACTAACAAAAACAAACAACAAAATATGAATGAATAAATACAGAGTGGGTTTATTGTTAATAGAAAGAAGAGAAGTCTGAAACTCGGATGCGAGGGGCCCCCCGAGGCCGGCAAAGATCTCGTTCAAACACCCGAGAGCCGATCAGACGGCCCCCTTTAATCTCTGCCGTTAGTGATCCTTCATTGCTCACACAACTTTTAACGAATAGTAAGAATCTTCAAAAACTGTGTTTTTCGTCTTATTGTGATTTTTAAAACAGGCACTGACAATGATATATTTGCACGAAGTCAGAGTCTTATTTCGGCCCATGATCAGGTCCGTATTAAGGAGGAAAATAGTCCCATACCAATTTTGCCTCAACCTCCGCCTGTATCGTCGACTCTAATCATCACAACTCCTGTAAATATTGTTCAGTCGCCATCGACCGATCCAGTAAGCCGCCGGAATTTCGATTTTTACATATTGCTAAATCGTGATTTTGTAGTTGATGTTGAATAGTTCATTCAGTAGTTCAAATAGTCCAGTTTTGGACGGCTCTCAGAATATCAATTCGCCTACCTCATCACAGGGTTCAATGGGCTCGCCTAATCGAGACAATCCTCACAGAGATCAAAGGAGGGTGGGCCATATACACGCCGAACAAAAAAGACGATACAATATCAAAAACGGGTTTGATATGATTCATTCTCTTATACCACATCTTAATCAGAATCCGAACGCTAAGGTAACAAAAAGTCAAGAGTTTTGCTGAATTTTCGTGATTCTCTTTTTAGTTAAGTAAAGCAGCGATGCTTCAGAAGGGTGCAGAGTATATCAGGCAGCTGAGATCTGAAAGAAATCAATTGAATGAAGAAATGGAGTGTTTGAGGCAACAAATCGAAACATTGAATACTTCCATAAGGTACGGTTTTTAATTACTTTCAAATGTCTGATAAGTGTTTTCAGTAATTGCCAATCTATGTTACCTGCGACCGGAGCGCCGGTTTCACGTCGTAGAGACAGTAAAATGCAGGAAATGTTCGATGAATATGTCAGAAAACGGACAATGGAAAATTGGAAATACTGGATTGTATCCTTTGTTACTTGATGTTTTACGTACTTTCATCGTTGATTTTTTCTTAATCCTTTTTTCAGTTTAGTCTACTCTTTAGGCCACTTTTAGATTCGTTTAACAGTTTCGTGTCTACGTCTAGTTTAGATGATCTTTATAGATCCACAATTTTGTGGATAGAACAACACTGTACACTTGTAGACCTTCGCCCAGGTAATTTGCATTAAAAAAAATGTTTTTTTTTTATAAAATACAATTTTCAGTGGTCCTGAATTCCCTAAAGTACCTGAGTACCAAGACAGAAATCTTGTCCGAGCCTGAAAAGCTGCCAGAAGAAGTGAGACAAATGGTTCTGTCTAAAAATGCGCAGTAGAGTAGAAGCAACCAAGATAACATTTGCTCAGAAACTTCGTGTTCGTGATACACAGTGCAAACCGATTGTTTTAAGTGAAACTTATACGGGCTTCATAGATGCTTGAATTTTTTTAAAAGTCTTCCGCCAGACTTAATTTGATTAAGTACGATTTTTTAAAAGAGTTAAGGTTCATTGCTTGTGTGTTTTTTTAAAAATTGGAATATATCAACGGTGCAATGCAAGATGCTGCCTTATGAAGTGTTGTAACACTTACAACTCATAATGTATCTAAATTTTATGACTAATCTTGAAGTACAACTTATCGTTATTGTGTTTTTTAACAATTTTAATTATACTGTGCCTTACAAATCAGAGCGTGATACTTTTTTATTTTAAAATTATCGTAAGTTTTTAGGGTACTTACCATGTAAATCTTGTTATGTGTTTATGAGTTATGTAATATTTGTGTAAGTCAGTTAATTTTCAGTCATTAAATGCATATTGTTTTGTTTATCTTTTTCTTCTTTTGACCTAATCATTGAATCATAACACGGATATTTAAATTTTAAATTACAGTTTGAAAGACTCTATTTTTTAACATCAAATATTCAAATGATAAGTTTAAAAATACCGTGCGATCAAAAAAAAATTAGAGTAGGCGTCGATTTAATTCTACAGTTGGCAACACATTGGCTGGGAATCTAGGCTGGAAAGTTTCCACACAAACTAAAAGTGAAAATGACCATTCACCGTTTTCGTTTTGTACAGCATTTTTGTAATAACTTGCAACAATAAAAATTTTCTGCTCTAAAGTGAACATAATTTCACTCAAAATGAATAAAACGTAAACTTGTCAAGTTTTCGCTGACATTTGATGTCAAAAATCAGGATTGCCATCTGAAGGACTTTAACCACCGCCTACTTTAATTAATTTTTTTTTGATCGCAGGGTAGTAAAATAGGGCACAAAACCTAAACGAGACGCCACTGGTAACAACTGTCATTTCTTTCTGTCACTTGTCAGTAGTTCGATTTCTAGGTTATGTCATTGATTGTTGACAAATTTATTTATGTCTAGATTTCCCTAAAAATGAATTTTAAGAATTATTCCAGCGTTTGTAGAACTTGTATGTCTCAAAATATGAACTTAAAACCAATTTTCAATACGGAAGAAGCCTTCGATCAAGAAATGACTCTTTGTGACATGTTAATGGCATGTGCTCCAATAATGGTAATTCTCTTTCTCATTGATTAAGCTCCTTATAGTGATAAAATAAATTTTAGATAATAAAAAATGACGGTTTGCCCGATAGTATTTGTGTGAATTGTATTGAGGAATTGCGTAAAGCGTTTTCATTCAGGAAAATGTGCGAAAAGTCAGACACAACCCTAAGGAATTGTTTAAATAATCTAAAACCTGTTATAGTACAAACTAGTGATGAAATTGAAGACATTAAGCCAAATATAAATGAAGACTTGGTTGAAGAGAATCAAACTGATTGGGGAGATGATACTTTACTATCAAATGAAACTTCAGACGATACAAGTAATGAAGATAATTTTGAAAGAAATTTAAAGGTATGTAAATTGGACCAAATTTTCATTTATAATCACGCTAGAAATAATTTTAGGAAGATGTTGAAAATAACACAAAAACGCGAGAAAGTGAAAGGCGGAAACGTTCATACAAATGCAAAGAATGCAATGAAGAGTGTTTGGGGCTAGCTTCATATTGGAAGCACATGAATAATGTGCATGGAACAAAGTTAAAATGTGACTTTTGTGACAAAGAGTAAGTTTGTTTTAAACTCTAATTGCCATTCTACGATTTGTATTTCCCAGGTGCAAGACCCCATATTTACTAGAAGAACACAAATCTTCATGCCATGTTGAAAACGAACCCAAACCAAAACGCACAAGAAAGAGAACTGGAATAACCAAAAAACGCAATCTACCTCGCACTTGTGATGTTTGCAACAAAACTTTCAGATTCCACAGCAATTTAGAACGCCATCTACTAACACACACTGGGGAGAGACCCTATCTGTGTAACGTCTGTGGCAAAGGCTTCGGGCAATTGTCATACCTCAAAATACACTCCTTCATACACACTGGTGAAAAGCCATACAAGTGCCAAATGTGCGACAAGAGTTTCGCCGCCCCCGGGACTCTCATGACCCACATACGAATCCACACAGGCGAAAGACCACACGTTTGTAAAATTTGCGGCAAAGATTTTCCACAGTCGGGGTATTTGTCGGCGCACATTAGGACACATACCGGGGAAAAACCGGTGGAATGTCAAGTTTGCCATCGCCGGTTTAATCAAAGTGGGAGACTTGTCATACATATGAGGATACACAGCGGGGAAAAACCGTTTTCGTGTAATGAATGTGGGAGGAGTTTCGCCGTTAAAGGGACGCTTAAGAAGCATATAAGGACGCATACGGGGGAAAGGCCGTATGTGTGTAGTGTGTGTGGACAGGCGTTTGCTCAGAGTGGCACTTTGGCCACTCACATGAAGGTTCATAGACCCAAGCAATGATTCAGTTTTGAGTAAATTTCAAATTTTGTTTTCATTTGTTTATCCTTAGTGCCCTTTAAGTTTTCTCTGCAATAAAGAGTCGTGATTGAGATCGTTTATTTTTACTTTGTTGCAAAAAAATTAATTGTTTCTATTTGATCTCATGTACTAAAACATGTTTCTCCTTTTTTTTTGTAACTATTCCGTTTAAAAAAATGGTAAGCATTTTTAATTTAAATTTTAAATGTGAACTTTTTGACATTTTTAGGATATACGGGGTGTTTCGTTTTTATTGTTACAAATTTAAACAGGTGATGGGATATTCAATTCTAGGACAAAAGTCTCCTATAAACATGTATCGAAAAATGCTTGGTAAGGGAGGTACACCCTCTGGAAGGGGGTTAATATGTTTTTGCTAATATTTCAGAAACCATTTACGATAAAATTACAAAATTTGGTACAGATGATAACCTTTATACACCTAAACGAATTCAAACATCAATTGTCGAAATTTTTAATCAGGGGCGTACGAAACTGGGGGAGTTTAAGGTAAAAAAATACCCTATTTATTTTGGCTTTAGTTTCTCGGTACTTTCAGCAACAAAATATTAAGTTCGATAGTTTATCACAGAAAAGTCTCTCTTGTGTCGATACGACTTATTGTTTTTGAATAAAATTAATTTAAAATTTATGTTACACAAAAATACAACATTCAAATAAATCAGAATTTACAGAATAATAAAAGCAAGAAATTCATATTTTTTAATCAACCTCAACTAATTAACATTGCATTACAGTAACAATAATAACATTAATTAAATGAATTTGCCTAAATCTAAAGGAGTTGTTCAAAGTGACCACCATTTTGGTCAATGCATAACTATAGATACTAAAGCCAAAATAGATAGGGTATTTTTTTACCCTAAACCCCTGTTGTTTGAATTCGTTTAGGTGTATAAAGGTTATCATCTGTACCAAATTTTGTAATTTTATGTTAAATGGTTTCTGAAATATTAGCAAAAACCTATTAGCCCCCTTTCAGGGGGTGTAGCTCCCTTACCAAGCATTTTTCGATACATGTTTATAGGAAACTTTTGTCTTAGAATTGAATATCCTATCACCTGTTTAAATTTGTAACAATAAAAACGGAACACTCTGTATAAATGTATTTACAAAAGTGGATGCTTCAGTATTACTTACGCCATAATTATTCTTTATAAATATGTAATACAAATACATTTTTGATATTTATTCGCTTTCTTCACTTGATTCTGAATCCTTCAATGCTTTTGCTTTGTCAATTTTCCTTGCTCTCCTAGCTTCTATATCTGATCCTTCTTCATCTGAAGAATAGATGGCTCCACCTAGGGAAAAATATCATTTTATTTCTTCACTTTACAAAAGAGTCAACCTACCTTTAGCCACTGTCGCAGCCCCCGACTTGTACTTATTCTTAATTGCATTAAGTGAAATAGCCCCTTCTTCATCACTCCCATCCTCTTCTCTGTACACGCTACTATTATGCAACCTCGTCCCACTGTCACCTTTTCGCCGAGGTTTACTCACACGTACAGTTTGACGCAACTTTTCCTCTTCTTTCTACAAACAAGAAATAAAAAACAATCTTGAAAATTGCAAAAATCACCTTCAAAAGAAGTTTCCTGTCATGGTCGGGATCAGCTCCGACTTGAGACAGAATTTTAATCCCAGAAGTTTTCTGCGACCGGTCTGCAAGCGACAAAGTCATTTTCCTGTGTGTGAAACTCTCAGTAGAATGTGGCCTGAAGCTCAGTTTGGTCCTAAATACCGCCTGGCCTTGGAGACCCGTCCCCTGTCTGATGAACAAGTGATTGTGATCACCCTTAAAAAAATGCAATTCAATTTTTTGAAGAAAAAATTTTTGAAATGTAACCTGGAGTGGTTGTTTGTAGACGTCAAAAATTTCAGAACCTAAATGTAGACTATAGGAACCATCTGACCATCTCACGAGTCTCGCATTTGACTCTTTTTTCACATTCCCCTCTTTGTCCATGTTTTCTCGCCACCTTATCGTATTTTCCACCTTCAATTTCAAGCGGGCTCGACCTTCTTCATCTAGGGTTTCTTCTTCATCGATTTCATCTTCATACGTTTCAGGATCGAAAGGTCGCGTTTCGACTGAAAGGAAATTGGGAAGTTTTACAAAATGAATGTCGCGGCCTAAGTCGCAACTGATTTTGGGTATTTCGACGTCAATTCGCGTCTCTGGGATTTGTTCCGGTTCATTTTCTTTATCTTCATCCTGAAATAATTATTACTTAATATTTCAGAACGAAAATAATAACTGTTGTTACTGTTACTTCATCGGGTTGTCTTTGCTCATTTTCTATCTCTGAATGGTGTTGCTCTTCTTCACTGACTTGTGCTTCTTTTTCGGACTCGGCTTTTTCTTTTTCTTCTTCGCTGCTAATGTCATCGGCGTCATCTCCAAAAATGGCAGCAGCACTGACCTCTACAAAAAACAACTGATCTGGGAGTCTGAAATTTGTACGAGATTCTTACCTTTGTCATTTTCTTTTCCTTCTTCGCCCTCACTGTCAGAATCAATAATCCGGTGTTTCTTTTTTGTAGCCCTCTCTTCAGAACTGTCTCTTTTCCTTTTATCCCCTTTGCCACTGTCAGGTGACCCAGGTTCGTCAATTTGCAAATTCGGGCTATTAGACCTGCTGCGATCTTGCGATTCGGCTCTTTTCTCCTGCGACTGTGAGCGAGACCTCCGTGATCTATTTGACTCTGCACTTTTCGACCTGTTTGACTCCGCCGACTTGGACCTATTGGAAGCCGCACTCCCTGACCTAGACCTCGATTTACTGCTCGCAGCACTCCCCGACTTATTACTCGCCGCACTCCCCGACCTAGACCTCGATTTTTTCGATCCTGCACTCCCCGACCTAGACCTCGATTTTTTCGATCCTGCACTCCCCGACCTAGACCTCGATTTTTTCGATCCTGCACTACTCGATCTAGACCTACGGGAGCCAGGAGGCGACTCTGAGCGATTCGAGCCCGACCTTTGCGTTTTTTGCGAGCCTGCCGATCCAGATCTGTTCGATTCGGGACTCTGTGACCCCCGAGACCTATTAGAAGCTACACTTCTAGATCTTGACTTCCTCGAAGTGTTTGAAGCGGCTGTTCTCTGCGATGCGGTGGATTTGTTAGACTCGACGGAGGGTGAGCGAGACCTTGCACTGGAGCTGCCGGAAGAGCGACTAGCGGCCCTCTCAGGGCTAGCGTTTTGGGATCGCGTGTACTGGGGGGAGTTCGACGCGGAGCGGTCCAAACCATGACCGGGGGTTGGCGCAGGGCCGTTGTTGATGGGGCTTGCACTTCTGTTAGATTCGCTATCCGAGTCAGATCGCGAAGACATCGTTTTTAAGTTAAAACACTTTTTTTAAAATGCTTACACATAACCTATTAGATATGTCAACTGTAAACAAAACAAATAAAATCCCCAAATTATGGTGGCACCACTGCTTAGATTATGTAAGTAGATATGCTATGATTGCTGTGGTGTATTTCGGGTTGCCTATTTGACACCGAAACAATTTAAATATTTTTTATTTAAGATTTGATTAAATTCACCGAATTTTTAATTTCATTATGTTAATTGCGAGTCTTACTTCTTGAAAAATTAGTTTTAGTGAATTACTGGCCGATTGTTGTCAAGAAAAAACTGACATTAATTGCATTCAAGTTGCATGGTGGAATTGAGAACCTTGTACTCGCGAAAACATGGATTTGGATTCAGACGATGAAAATGTTATAGAAGAGGATTTTTACTCATTTTTAAATGTCCCAAAAGAGGTATTTATAAATCTGTTTTTTTTTCCTTCAAATTTGCTAACAAAACTTGACTTTTCAAGATCTTAACCTAAAAAATGCAGCTAGTCATGTGAATGAAATAATTAATTTTAGGCTACTAAAGAAGAAATCAGTAATGCCTATCGACGTCTCAGTCGCATGTACCACCCTGACAAACATGTGGACCCTGAACTCAAAACTAAAGCTGAAATTTTATTTAATAAAACCAAAAAGGCTTATGAGGTCCTCTCTGACCCCCACAGGAGGGCTATTTACGATTCTTTGGGTATGAAAGGATTGGAAACTGAAGGTTGGGAGATTGTGCAACGTACCAAAACGCCGGCTGAAATTCGGGCAGAGTATGAACAGCTAGCTGAAGAAAGGGCTGAAAGAAGAAAACAACAAAGAACAAATCCGAACGGTAATATAACAGTCGTGATCAACGCAACGGATTTATTTAACCCATACGAAGACGAAATTTTCGAAGATGACTTTGAACCGTTAGTATTTCACTTTGTAAAATTTGAATAATCCACATGTTGGTAGGGATTTGCTACAAAGGTTTCCCAATATTGAGGTTTCGTCAATGCAATTTTCCCAGTCTGTTGATTTCCCATTGACGCAGAAAGACACTTGCACTTTGTCAGGGCAACTACAAGCACAGAATGGCACCGGGGGCGGCGCGGTTAACCTCAGTTGGAGGCATATTTACTCGCATAAAAGTTGGGCAGAAGTTGAAATGGCTGCTGGTATTTAATTATCACTAAAACTGCCAAAGATTTATTTATTATTATAGGAAGTGGCCCTTCTGTTTCATTTAAAGGGTTTAGAACATTATCAAAGAGATTTTTCTGGAATGGAGGGACTATTCTGCAATTTACTCCCGAGGGAATTCGTCCTGGGATCATGTCTAGTGAGTTACCCATCGGTTTTTTTTTTACATTTTTAATCAAATTATTCAAGCTTTAGCGATGCAAATTGATAAGCATTCTGTTGGATACCTGACATACCACGGAGGAATCAGGTCGTTTGTATCAACTTCTGTTGTTAGAGACACTGGTAATTATTTTTATTAAATTAAATAAGTTTTTTAATATTCGGGTTTCAGAATTCAATCATTACAACTTATCAATACAAGTTGGTTTACCTCACTCTTATATTTCTTTAAATTATACTAGAAAAATGATAAATCAAGAACTGAAATTGCGAATATCGATTAAGTGAGTATAGGATGTGAAAAAATGCTAAGTAATTTGATACAAAAATTAGGGCTGGCACATTTGGTGGTGTGATCGAATATGGCGCTGAAAAGAAAGTGTCAAAACATAGTAATTTATCGTTTGCTGTAACAGTTGGAGTTCCATCAGGAGTTAAATTAAAAATTAGGTATGCAACTCGGTATAAAAAATTCTCCTTGTTAAAGAATAACGTAGGTTGACGCGAGCTAACCAGGTTTACAACTTTCCGATTCATCTCTGTGAAGAAATAATGCCGTCTCCTGTGTTTTATGCAACGGTGATACCCTTAGTAGTGTATGTAGTAGTAAAGAAAGGTTTCGTTGAACCGTTTCTTAAAGAGCAAAAAGCAAAAAAAGTTGAAAAACAGAAACAAAACAATTTCAATAAATTATTAGAGAAACGGAGAGAAGCATTAGCAGCTCAAGACCTCATGAAGGCGACGTATGCTAGAATTAGAGATGAGGAAGAGAATAAAAAGGGTCTTGTGATTATTAAGGCTATTTATGGAAAAATCTCGACAGGTAGTTTATAATATTTGAGTGAATTTTGTTTTTATGTTTTTGTTAAAGACCCCAATGAACTTGGGGATCACGAAGTGACCAATGAAATAATTGACGTAACAGTACCTATTCAATGTACAGTGAAAGACAGCAAACTCGTTTTGCATGAAAACACAAAGGTGAGATACAAAAGTTAAAAGATTTTTTTAATAAATTAATTTCAGAGTCAATTACCGGGATTTTTTGATCCAGCAATGGGAGAGGATAAAATGTTACACATTATTTATAATTATAGGGAACAGCCTCATGAAGTTACAATCAAAGATAACGAATCCTTGAGGTTACCTAAAACTTGTAAGTAAACATGATGTGACATTTCGCAATTTCAAACGATTTTTTAGCTCATCGTACAAATGTAACATAATGACGATCCACCCCGAAATAGTTTCCTTAGGACAATGAATTTGTGATAAAGTTTAAGTCATCAGCTTAAGTTGGTACAGAATTTGTAACTATTGTTTGTACCAATGATGTGTTCAAGTTGTTTTAAGTGAGTACTGCTGGTTTTAAACTTTTACAAGGCCAAGATTGTTGCATAGTCTTGTTAATTTTAACAAATACATTTGTTATTTACAAGTGATTTATTCGTTTTATTTCCTACAGTTATGATAAAGCTTGTAAGTGGGGTATCCCAAAGAATTGTTTTAAAAAATTCACACCTTCATATCTACCATCAATTGACCTTGCGGGTGTCCAATTTAAATCCGATTCCAACATGTAGCTGCCTAAGTAGTTGTGGGGGGCGTTTTGCCATTCCTACAAATTAATTTTTAATTTGCGACACTTTTGTTTGCAAAGTATTACTTCAGGAGATAGCATTCCTAAATATTTTTGGCCTGAGGATTTTTCATACAAGTGATAAATGTGTCCAGGTTTCTTCACAAAGTTACAGGCTACATTATGAAGTTCTATGCTGAGTTTAGTTTCCTCAAATACGTTTGACATTAGATCTTGAAGATTTCTCATCTAAAATTACAGTGGTTCTATTTTTTAATTTTATTTGAATATAAATAATTACTTGTCTTCCAATAACGTCCAATTTATTTCTAGCATTTGCATGCATTGCAGTGTTGACGTTTGAGAGTCCTTCTGACAGCTCCATGGAGTCGGTATAAGATTTTTTAGCTATAGCATTTGGGTTGACAAGAGAAATACCCCCTGGTTTTTCCTCCCTTTCAACCAACATTACTGAAACAGATGTAAATATTGCAAAAACGGTTGTGACAACTATTAACACCTTACCCTTTGGCTCCGGTTCACTCCCATCTTTTAAGAATGTCTGCAGATCTGTTGCATCAATTGAACGTTTCATCTTTTGCAGTTTTTTCTGGAAAAATTTGTAAAAAAAATACACAACCTAAAATAATTTTTTCTTTCGCGACCGATGTTTATACAACCGAACATCTTTTTGTTATATAACCGTTAATACGACCGAATGTGTATAATTGGTTGCCTGACTATACTGTTTACAACAAATGAATACAGGGTATTTCACATAATTTTACGAAGCCTGCGTCTCTAAGATGCAATCAGTAATACATATTCCGATACGAACTTGATACAAAATTTGAAAAATTGGATAATCTTCTCTAGTTTGTTCACCCTTTCAAAAATTACAACATTTTTAGTTAGTTAGTGATTAAGATAGATAAACTAGAATCATATTCATGCCGTCTCTTGATATAGAACAAATGATAAGTGTTTCTGAAAAACTGCAGTTTATGACTATTAATAAAACAGTGATTAGTTTGATAACTAGGTACTGTAATGGGTTTCCAAAAGTTAAATAATTAAATGTGTATTTTTGTACCTATCTAGTGTTTTGTGACTTTTGAATATTTAGCTGCGTATGTTTAGAAGAATTCTATACTCTCTCGCTCTTCAAGTAAGTAGGTAGGAGCAAGTAAGATAAACGTGATGCCGCTCTCTAGTCCCACCAGTGGTATGTTGTCTTTCTCGCACTTAGGTCGTTTAAAAGAGACAGCAAACTTTAGCACGCCTATCTACTTCACTCAACCAAAACACAACTATGATTCTCAATAGGTTAAAAAATGTAGCAAGAGAAATTGACAATTAATGAATGGATGTTTAATAAAATAAACAGACTATTAACATTTTGTTTGGCTTGAAAACATACAAGACTTATTAATTTATTAAAATAATAATAAGAATAATAATAAATTTTAGCTTAGTGGCGTCTCATAGTTTGAGAACGACTGGTGGACCCTCCTATTTCCCGCTACGCTTGACCGTTTGCATTTTGTCTCACTCATTCGCATAGTAACAACAAAGACAAAACTAGTAGCGCATGGGATTGTTATTTGACACAGTTTTATGATAAACGAGAAAAATTAAAAGAATACTACTATACATTAGGCGCAAGTCTTGTAAAATTAAAAGTTAAAACACTGTATTTAACATATTATGCAACCAACAATACAATTCACGCAGACTATTTTTCGTTTATTTTATCGCCAGTTTTAAATATTTGAGGTAAGGTAAAGGTAGACAAGAAAATAAAAGTAAAAATGGATAGGTTTTAAAAAGGTTTTAAACGTTTTTCTTACGATTCAGATCGACGTTTTTTTGCTTAAAAATATGTTTGTAATCTGGCACGATAGGCTAAACTTTTAATAGTGTTTTCCAATTCCCTCGTAGACTTCTTCGTTAAGAAGTCAGATTGAAGTGTATTTAATTCTCCATCGTTTCCGCTATCAATTTTTATAAGCTTCTTTGTAAACTTTTATATTTAACTTGGTCTGTTGTCTGTCTGTTTATCTGTGGGTCTGTCTTTCTACTCGTATCTGTCTATCTGCATGAAATATTGCGAGACGAATTTGAAACAGTTCTGTCGTCTAGACGAGCTGAAATTTTGCATACACACGTAAATCCTGTGACAATACATTATATATACTTTAATTAATAATTTATAAAGAATTAACAATTGTTATAAGCAATTATCAATATTTCGGCCTCTATGATTGCAATTTAAAGATGGAACCAACTTCATTCGATAGAATAGAAAAGCCTTACAGGTTTCTAGGATTTTTGCAATCCAACAGGTTGCTAAATTTTTAAGGGCAAAATCAACCCTTTATCTCCCACGGAAAAGAAAATATTAAGAGTTGAAATTGCAACATCACTATTTGAAACAGATTCAATTCTATTCAATAACTACAAATTTTCTTTGTGTTTGAACAAAACAATAAGTATCTAAAGAAAAATTAAAACATAAAAATTAAAAGATATATTATTATTGTATATTAAAAGATGTTTTTAAAAAATAAGCTTTTCTTTAATGTACTAAAAAATAAAAAATAGAGACGAACATTTTAACTTAGAGCTTAAGTTTTTATAGCTATTAAGAGTTTTGTAGACAGTTTAAAAAGCAAGAATTTAATATACTATAAAACACGCGTTGTCTTCAAACACTAATATTGAAACAGAATCTTGAGTTGAATTCAAAAATTAATATAAAAAAGTATGTCAAAATAATGTCAAAAAATATGCATCAGCCTATTTTATAGACTATAAGATATTGTATTTTAACAGCAATATTCTTATGTTACCTCTTGGTAAGCTTAAATGTAACATAGAAACAGGATAAGGCATATTAGTGTTGTAATAGTATATTAAAGAACGCGTTTCGTAAGGCAAGTTTTGTAGAACGAGTTCAGGTTTATTGAAACGAGCAGCGAAGCGCAAGTTTTATAAAGAACGGGTTCTCACAAATGACTTGTGAACCGAGGTTTTTGTATTTTGCTCGTTCTACGCACCTTTTTAACATAAAAGTCAACTTTTCAAAATTTAAGAACTTTCGCTCTAATAAGAGTAATAAAGTTGTAGTTGGTAATATGTCACAAAGTTTGAAAGTTTAATTTTCGAAATGTCAAGCCTCAAGTATTTTTCAAAATTGTGTTGAATTAACAATGAATACTGCAAATATTTCATGCCAACTTTTAGAAAGTAAATTGTATCGTACTAGTTCTATTTTAGCACCCAAATTGGTGTTGAAATGGCACGTTAAAGCATCGGTTTTTGTATTAAAATAAGCTTTCTTCCAGACGCAAAATAGAAAAAAGTGGTTAATGTTATTATTTTTCTGTTAGAAAAAAAATTTTTACTTTTTAGTATTTTTTTTTAAATTAAAGCTTAATTATATAAAACATTTTCATAGGTATATTTTTTTACTCAACTAGAAATATTTATTTTTATAATAAACAAAAAAGGGTGACATTAAGATGAACTTTAATTTTGTTTACCAATTTTAAAATATCAATTTATATAGTCTATAATTTTGAATTCAAAGTTTTTGTAGCTATTAAACTTGTAAATTACACTCAACCATGCATTAACAACATGCTAAATAATCTAAAAATGATAATTAAATCATTCCACCTTTAGTAGCGACTTACGTCAGTAAACTTCATTCTTTGAATATTTATTAATCGTTTACTAATAGAAAACATTAATTTGTTTGATTGTTTATATTAAAACAAAATATGTTAACTGAAATTGATAGGTCTTTAAATAAAACACGCCATTAACAAAAAAGTATAATAAATGCAATACAAATCTTACAACAACATTTAGTTCTCACTTCTACAACGTTCAAGGAAACAATTCCTTGTACGTAAATTTCAACGTAATTTTATTCGCAATGTCTGTGAATTTCTCAGCGAGCGAATTTTCTAAAACTGGTTTAATTTCGTTAATAAACAAATCAGTGTTGTCATTAATAACATCATTGGTCGCTCTGCCAATAATTGGGTCATCTCTAAACAAATTTCCTAAAGTAATCCTCGAATGACCAATATTCAACCTCAAACGCATTTTATCAAATTTCAAATACTCTTCTCCGTCTTTCTGGATTCGATTTCCTTTCAAAATGCAGTCAAAACTGTAATTTGCTAAAAAAAAATGAATTACATTAAGAGCAAAAAATCCACAACAACTTACTAAAATTGCCTGTAATTGGTCCAACTCCCTTATATTCCAAAACGAGGATTCTCATGTCAATGTCGTAATCGCCTTCGAAGTGCAACGACGGAATTCTGACTTTGAATGCAAATTTGGCTTTGGGCAAATTTGGCCTAAAATCGTTTCGTAAATGAAACTGGAGGTAATTACACAGGGCGACAAAAAAAATCATGTCGTGACAACTTGACAAATTTTATATCATATTGTTCGTCTCAGTGAGATAAATCAAATGCACTAAAAAAAAATTAAAAAGTCCACACACTTTGAACAAAATATTTTTTTTCTAATTTAAATGAATTTAAAATACCTTAACTTTAAAAAATCATTACTCAATTACTATTAGACCGATTTCCTTCAAATAAAGACCATTCTAAAGGGATGGCCTTGCCCTTTAGAATGATATGAAATTTGAAATTGAATAATGGCACAATTTTCTTCGAAGAAGTTCGAAGTAAATCGAAATAATCTAAGAAAAACCCTAGGAGTAATTTTTTTTTTCATCATTACCAACGTGTAGAGCATCTCTTTATTAGTTGTAATCCAAATTTTCAAAAAAATATACCAAGTAGTTTTCAAGATTTGATTTTTTGAAGTTATGGTTTGCAAATCAAGCATTGCTCCATTTAGGAGAAATGCATGTTAATCTTACTTAAAATTGCATTTTTATAAAAGTATTTGTTTTAAGACTCTTCTTTTGCCTAAAAATGGTCAATTGCACCTTCTTTGTTCTAATTAGAATAAACAAAAACTGTTTGTTTACTTATAACCAATAAAGAGTACCTGCCTACTAATTAAAGCAAATAAAGAGTTTTTTTTTTTGTAAAAATGACCACTGATCATTGAGCAAAGAGGATCTAGAAGTTTAAGGCACGAGCCTTAAATATAAAGGCAAATCTTTTTCAAATCAAATCACTTTCCATTCAGATTTCGACTTGTTCACTTTGTTCTAGCTTTCTGAACTTTTTTTAAAAATGTTCTGAGCAAATGCTTTCTCATCACTTTCGAGTGATGTTAAATGCAATAAGTCACCTGATTTATTTTGTTGGTACATATTCTACGATTAGCTTCAGTTAGCTTGTAGGTAGTAGTTGTTGTGATAACAGTTGCACACGAAGCAACTGACTTATTGCATTCAACATCAGTAGAAAGTGATATTTCAGAAAGCTAGAACAAAGTGAACAGGTTGGAATCTGAATGGAAAGTGATTTATTGAAAAAGATTTGTTCTTATATTTAAAGCTACTGCTTTAAACTTCTAGATCCTTTTTGCGCAATGATCAGTGATCATTTTTAGTACAAAAAAACTCTTTATTTGCTTTAATTAGTACGTAGGTACTCTTTGTTTGTTTTAAGTAAAGAAACAGTTTTTTGTTTATTCTAATTAGAACAAAGAAGGTACAATTGACCATTTTTAAGCAAAAGAAGAGTCTCAAAACAAATGTTTTTATAAAAATGCAATTTTAAGTAAGATTAACATGCATTTCTCCTATATGGCGTAATATCTGAATAGCAAACCTTAACTTAAAAAAATCATATCTTAAAAACTACTCGGTATCTTATTTTAAAAATTTGGATTCCAATTAATAAAAAGATGCTCTACACGATGGTGACGAAGAAAAAAAAAAACTTACTATTAAGATTGCTAATATTCAATTTTAAATTGCATATCATTCTAAAGGGCAAGTCCATCCGTTTAGAATGGTCTTTATTTGAAGGAAATCAGCCTGATAGTTATTGAGTAATGATTTTTTAAAGTTAATGAATTTTAAATCCTTTTAAATTAGAAAAAAAATATTTAGTTCAAAGTTTGTAGACTTTCTAAATTTTTTTTAGTGCATTTGATTTGTCTCACTGAGACAAGTCGTCAGGACATGACTTTTTTTGTCGCTCTGTGTTATTTCAGACTTACTTCAATTCGAGGATTTCGAATGTCGAAGGCCCCCATACTTTGATGTTGGTGATGTTGGCGTTGATTTTGGCCGAACTGGGGCCACTTCGCAGTTTGACTTCGTCAAGAAGGAGAGGTTCAATAGGGGGCACATTCAGTTCGGGGATTCCTTCTTTAAGTGTGGGTTTTAGTAAATTGACAGATTCGATGATACAGCTTGCGAGATTGGCTTCTGACGACTTGCACACTTTAATATACGGTGCTAAAAATGCATTTTTTATTTCACTTAAGGTCTCAATAATTACGTTGACATGAAATACAAGGTTGTCACAGTTATGCAATGCCAATTTCATACCCTTTTTTTCTTTGTTTAGTTTAATAATGCTTTATTATTGCAAAATGGTACGTGTTAAACTTGAAATTAAGTGTTAGTGACCCTAATAATAAATAAATTTGCAATTTATTGGATTGATTTGCTTTTTGTATTCAGAAGAGACGCAAAACGTTCTTGAACAGAGGACATAATGCGTCTTGTCGCATTTAATTCTGAGATAAATGCAAACAACGCAATTCATGTTATAATTATTTTATACTTAAAGTGAGTTTATCCATATTAAGTGCCTACTCACCTCTGTCTTCTTCCACGTCCACGATAAAGTAAAAGACTATGACTAAGAGCAAATAACCGTATAAACACCGCATGTAAAATCTTTTGTATATGTACATTTTGCAGTCTGGGTTTTAAATGACAAGAGATTAATTGGAACTTCATAATAACCTTGAGTCTTTTATTCTTATATTAAAAGTTTTTTTTCATTTGATAATATCTTATTTATAAAAATTTTTAGAATAATAAATGTAAATGCATGTTACGTGAGTGCTTTAAGCATAAAAGGGAAAACCTAATGTAGAATAAATGAATGAAAATTACTTTTTTAGATAAGGCTACAAGACGTTTTCAGTTCGGAAGAAAATAACAAAAATAAAAAATACTTAAATTATTTTATTAACAATGTAATGTTTTTAAACTTTGATAACTATAAAATGTTAAAATGCATATCCAAATAATCATAACTACTTTTACAAAGACATAAAATTAATTATTTTTTACATACAAACTCACAAGACATTAAAGTATGTGTTTTTAGCTTTTTTATCCAATATTGACAAACCATTTTGCATTCTATTTATCTAATTAAGTAAAACATGTATCTTTATTCCCAATTTCTATAGTTATATTCCGATTTCTAATCTTTTGGAAGTCGGGAAATATATCATTAGTCATTGATCAGGAAGTAGTTTTTGTAGAATTACCAAGATTACAAACCTATCAAATGTCAAACACTCAATTTATTTGCATAGCAGCTAATATAATTATCAAAGTATTAACTTTAACGTATTTTTATACAGAGTGATTTAAAAGTCTCGAACCATCTCTTGAGTGGTGATGAAAGACATCCAACTAAGTTAAAAGTTCCCATGACAAAAAATTGTTTGAGTCTTTTTTAACGAGATATAGCTCTTCAAAAGTAAGATTTTGGGTTAAGTTTTTGGCCGTTCAAATAATGTATTCTTGACTTTAGTTAACTGTTGAGAAAAAATCACCAACTTGTGTCTTATATGGTATACAAAGGATTTGACAAACTAGCAAATTCAACAATATATTAAATCCGACAACATCGAAAACAATAAATGAAATGATACAATTACGGACACGGAATTTTAGACATCATATTTATGTCAGTCAAAAAATGTCAATGGAAGCCACGCTTTATTGTCATTATGATTGACGTTTGAAACTAAAATTTCAAAGTTTTAATTGAAATTTCTGGCGTCGATTTTCCGAAACAATAATCCCATCAATAAATTATTTTGATTTGTTGTCATTTTTTTCTCTAGCTGTCAGGATAAAAATTACAATAACTGAAAGCGAGGTTAGTTGCGTAAGTCCCGTTTTATATTTTTATGTCAGTCGAATGAAAAGTCGTCCAAAATTCCGTGTGCGCAATTGTAATTTGGAAATTGTCAGTTCTGGATTGAAAAAAATCTGCATACCTACATTTTTATGCTTAAATGAGAGTTTTTTTTCATCGTTTCGCATTCGAGAGTTGGTCCGAGACTTTTGCATCACCGTGTAGGTATATTAAACAAAATTTAATAGTGTATAAAAAAGATGTGGCATGCAAACCAAGATAGGAATTCATTACATCCTGGCGCTCTGTCTAATTTTGAGGTTGCACTTTTAGTCATACATCTGAGCTCTCGGAGATGACCAATTTCCCATGCGGTTTGTAATATACTATAATTAAATATTTTATTTAAATTTATTTACCATATGAAAAAAATATAAATTCAAAGTAAACTTTAATTTTATTATAATATACAGGGTGTTTATGGTCTTTGAGTTGAAAATTGACCTGGTAATAGAAGAGTACAGAAATGCTGTAACCTAGAAAAAAACTCACACATTTGTTATTATTAAGAATGTTATTTAACTCCAAAAAATTGATACACGGTTTGGGGGTCGCTGGAATTATTTCCTTGTTCTGATAAAATTGTARTGTTGCAACAAATAAAAAAATCGTATCCGTGASAATGAAAGAGAAAAGTCACTTTATAGTTTTGACAATGTCATCATTTGATTTGCTTTTGCTTTAGTTTTTATCAAAATTCGAAGATCTCCTATTTAATCTCTTCCAGCGAAATGGTTTACAATAGGTTTGATTCGTTTTTTTTCAATTTTTTTCCAGATTTATGAATTATGAACATGAATGGCAAAAAAATATTAAAATAATAAATTAGTTGTCGTGATTATGATTTACGGTCAAACACAAGTAATGGCCATTGTTGCAGCTGAAGCAGCAGTTCTCAAACAAATGATATAAAATGAATTATTTTCTTTCACAACGTGAATTTTTGTTTTATATAGCGTAATAGTTTTCTTCTACCATAAATGTCATCTCATTAAAATATCAACCAACCTCAAGACCGTAAACACCCTCTATATATTTTTTTAAAAAGATAGATCGATAATTTATTGTAAAGTAAGCAAAAAAAATTGTTTAAAACATTTATTATTTTTGTATTTTCTATTATTTTTGTTCTGTTATGATTTATTTGATTTATTTATTTATATTATGAATCAATTCATTTCTAAATTAAATTTTTTATTTCGTTTTCTGTATGTAGGCTTAACAACTGCGTGCAGAATTTACATAAGTGTATAATCTTTATAAACGAGAATAATGGAGTTGCTAACAAGTATACATGATGCGCCAGAACTCGCGCCTCAGAGGAAAGTGTTAAAATATTCTATGTATAAAAATTTCGTAGCTATAAAAGTTTAATTTTTGCACTTTGACTCTATTTATTTATGTTGGAAAAATAATTTTTCAAGTTTTTTTGGTACATTACATTGCTATTAGAAGAAGAAACAAGGAGGCTGTATCCTAAATTGTAACTCTGTTTAATGTTATTTGTGGCTTTTATTGGCAAAATTTTTGTGCCTTTATTAAATAATTATAAAAAAGCATATACAGAGTGGTTATAAATGATTTTCATCTAGCCAGCTGTGTATTTTCCATGTAAAATAAAAAATGCCGCTTTACGAAAATAGGGGCACCTACTTGTTTTAACTCAAAATTAAAAAATCGCCGTTTACTAAGCGTCCACTTCGAAAATAGACTTCAATTATAAACTTGTTTTCTTCCAAAGTATACATCATTATCAATTATTATTGGAAATTAGTTGAAACAATAAAAGTTTAATTAATAACCATTTATTATTAATTAATAAGTAACACTAATGACAGAACTAGAGCTTTCAAAAAAGTAGAGCGGCACAAATAAAGTTACATGCAAAAAAATTCCAAAGCTGGCTAGATGAAAATCATTTATAACCACTCTGTACAAAATCATGAGTATCATTAAATAGACATAAAAAATGTGAAATGTCAAAGAATAAATGTCAAAATCTGTACAGATAGAATTTTTTCCATTTCCATTTTTCATGTTTTTTCCATTTTTTCCATGTTCCTGATATCTTATCTTACTTGAAATTTTTCTCTGAGGCGCGAGTTCTAACACACCCATTTTTGAACCTTCGCACATTTTTAAAGAATATAAATAGGTACAGATAACATTTTTTACAAACAAAGACACTTTGTTTATATCAAATATTAATGAGTTCCTAGATGAAAAAACTAGCAAAAATGTAATGGAAATTTTTGATCACTTAATTAGGAAATCTGGTTCTTTTCAAAGAATCAAAGATAATCTTACTTCTAGGTCAATAGGTAGTAAAATACAAATAAGTAGTGACTTATTTACATTAACAGTCAAGTTCAAGGCAAACCATGATTACTTAAAAAATAAACTTATTTTTCATTTAGGTAGCGTGTATACGTGATTTATTAATAATAAATAACTTGGACTAGAGAAAGTAGCACATAAAAAATTACACAGATTAGAGCATAGCATTATAATTTAGTCAGACTGACCTTATACAAATTAATTAACTTGTTAGTAATAAATACAAATCAATAACTATTATAAAATGTCAATTTGTCAAATATGTTAAACAAGTATTTTTACATCCTATACTTATTTTTCAAGGGTGCAAAGTAGGTAAAAAAGATACACACAAGGATATTATATTTTTATCATGGTCGTCAAATCAAAAACACAATATAATAATTATTTCTTTGGGAAAAACATGACGCAAACGGGCTAAAAATTAGCATGGGAAATTAAATTGGCTCGAAGTAAAAAATAATTTTAAAATTATTGATACTGGAAGAATATTAAAAAATTTATATTTAATTTAGATATTTGAAACTTGATTAAATTTAGGTTATCACTTTCACTTACACAACCAGTTTTTCAATAGGTAATTTTAAGCTTTTTTGTAAGCCTCATTTGTAAAGAAATTATCAAATTTTTAGAAATACCAACATCTTACGATTTTGGATTGTTTTAATCAGAGAAAAATATTAAATTAAATTGAATGTAATATCGGTGGCATGCTATTAATTGTGTCACGCAGGTTAATGTTTGATAATTACATATTTGTATTTAAAATAATTGTAAATTCTTCAAATAAAAATAGTTATTCGATTAGCAACGTATTGCAAGCCTTAATAAGTTGTTGCAAAATTGTAATATTTAAGGAACCAGTGCACGTAAATGATGCAATGAGTACAAATCCAAACCTTGCGTCCCATTTAAATGTTTTTTTTACTATTACGGCAATTACATTAACTGATTACACTTTGTGCTTATTTAAAATTACAACTTACGTATAGCGGCCGACGCAAAACACACGATTCCGAGAAAAACAATAAATAATTTAGATCCCATCTTGTCCGAAAAAACTAAAATTAACTTAATCACAACGTCTTCGTAGGTAACAAATACGATACAAGCGAGTCTCTTCCGAAGCATAAAGTTTTATATGGGGAAGGAAGTCCTTGGACTGGAAAAAAGTTGTTGCGGCAATAATTTGAGAACGGTTCGATAAAATTAATAAAACACAAACCATAAAGGAAGTGTTTCTCGCGATGCATACGGAATGGCTGATTTGGTTTAATTAATCAAGTGCAAACAACAAAGAAAATAATGTTTACGTAGTTTGTTGATTTGATGAAACAAAGAAGTTTTTTTTAGTTATTTTCTTCATATTACTTGGCTATTCAGTTAATTTTGTTTTAATGAACATTCAATGAAATTTCTATTAAAAATGTATTAGTCGCAGACTCTTATCACGCAAGAGTTTCATGTTTTTAAAATTTATTTATAAACTAAAATTAATTTGAAAAAAAAATGTTACCGATTTGAGAAAATAAGAATTGTTTTGTGATTTTTATTGGTTAACTTCAGAGTTAAACCTATTGATTATTATAAATATAGTCTAACATTTAAAATGTATAATAATGAATGAAACAACTTTATAGTTCTGACGCAGATACTAATAATAAGTTACAAGTGACAAATTCCAGAACTGTTATTTATGTAGAAATTTTAAGTAGTTTGACATTTTTTTATTAACCACTGCTAAATATTTATTACCATTTTAACGGTAACTCTTTACTGAAATTATTTGTTTATTTTTGTACAATACTTTTATTAGTTATGAAGTAATTAGAGTATACATTAGGTGTTTTTATAATTTTAAGATTTAATATTTCTAAAAAGCATACTTTTATTTTTGTTTATGTCTAGTAGGCAGGTCTGTTATTTACATAACATAACCGCTAAAAAAAATTTCAATGTCAAAAAATAAAAACTGCT
Source organism: Tribolium madens (assembly GCF_015345945.1). NCBI lineage: Eukaryota > Metazoa > Arthropoda > Insecta > Coleoptera > Tenebrionidae > Tribolium > Tribolium madens. Next base: position 2,374,663 of record NW_025401068.1, on the reverse strand, counting down.
AATAATAATTAACACATTTATACTAACCTACCCATAATATCTACGATATAATAAAAAAAATTATAAAAATTTGTTAGTTTCGTATTTTTTTATACAGGATGTCAGAACTCGCGCCCCGAAAAAATAACAGGAATATGGAAAAAATGTTTAAAAAATTCTATTTGTAAAATAATTTTGAGATTTATTTTTCGATATTTGACATTTTTTTGGCTATTTAATGAAACTGATGATCTTGTATATGTTTTCTTATAATTATTTAGTAAAGGTATAAAATTTTGCCAACAAACAACCAACATTAAACAAATTTACAATTTAGGATACAGTTTCCTTGTTTCCTCTTCTAATAGCCTGTAGCAAAAAAACTTGGAAAATTATTTTCCAACAGAAACAAATAGAGTCAAAGTGCAAAATTTAAACTCTCATAACTTTGAAATTTTTATAGATGTTTTTTTTAACATTTTTTCTATCGTACCCATTTGTCACTGGGGCGCCAGTTCTGGCGTACCCTGTATTTTGTAACATTTAAATCAAACTGGAGCAATTAATTTTATTGCCTAATCTGATAATTTTCACCAGCGAAACTATATTTAAATGGAAATATCAATTTTTGAGAAAATTATACTTAATAAGTTTTTGATTTTCAAAACTGTTTCAATTACATAAATTTTATACAAATTGAGATTTATTGGTGCAAATTAGGTACAATAAATTTTTACAGGCTGCATTATAAAAAACAACCCAGACCATAACTTCATTATTTTTAAAGATATGACAATACTTCTTCAAACAAACTTACACAGTTTATTGTTATCTATTATTTGGGGTACATGCATGTATCCCAAACAAATTGTTTGAAACAATAGATAAGATTGAGCATGCTCAATGATGCTGTCAAAACATCTTGTATATTTTGAATTTTTTGTTTAGGTAATTGTCTTTTAAAAAGCCTGAAACCAATCGTTATTGTGATATTGGTCAATTAGTATATTTTATTAATGTTTAATGGCGCATTAGGTAAAGGTTTATATCTGTTGACCATTTTCTGCGCCATGTAGTTGTTTTCTTAAATTAATAACGGGTGTTTTTTTTTTAATTTGGCGTCAAAGTTACCCAATCCCAATGTAATCGAACCACGTGTTGAAAGTGACATTTCACACCTCGCCGAGCGTATTAAAAATTGTGGTACGTTCGTTCACAAAACATTCATATCACCGCCAACTATGACGCCAAATTTAAATAAACACCGGTTATAACAACTTATAACTCACAGAATCTTATTTGTGAAGGCTATATCCGGAATCTCCAATAGTGTTTTATCCAAACATTACTTAAAATTAATTAAATTTAAATTGTGTTTCCTATTGGTGGAATAAAGTTTTTTTTTCTTACAATATGTAAGTATTCTTGGATAACACAAGGCGACAAAAAAAAAAGTCATGTCGTGACAACTTGACAAATTTTATATCATTTTGTTCGTCTTAGTGAGACAAATCAAATGCACTAAAAAAAATAAAAAGTCCACACACTTTGAACTAAATATTTTTTTTTCTAATTTAAATGAATTTAAAATACTTTAACTTTAAAAAATCATTATTCAATAACTATTAGGCCAATTTCCTTCAAATAAAGACCATTCTAAAGAAATGGCCTTGCCCTTTAGAATGATGTAAAATTTAAAATTGAATATTGGCAAACTTTTCTTCGAACAGTGTTCGAAGAAGTTCGAAGTAAATCGAAATAATCTAAGAAAAACCCTACGATATTTTTTTTTTCATCTTTACCATCGTGTAGAGCATCTTTTTATTAGTTGTAATCCAAATTTTCAAAAAAATATACCGAGTAGTTTTCAAGATATGATTTTTTGAAGTTATGGTTTGCTAATCAAGCATTGGTCCATATAGGAGAAATGCATGTTAATCTTACTTAAAATTGCATTTTTATAAAAGTATTTGTTTTACGACTCTGCTTTTGCTTAAAAATGGTCAATTGCACCTTCTTTGTTCTAATTGCAATAAACAAAAACTATTTGTTTACTTAAAACAAATAAAGAGTACCTGCGTACAAATTAAAGCAAATAAAGAGTTTTTTTGTTGTAAAAATGACCACTGATCATTGAGCAAAGAGGATCTAGAAGTTTAAGGCATATATAAGGGCAAATCTTTTTCATATCAAATCACTTTCCATTCAGATTTCGACTTGTTCACTTTGTTCTAGCTTTCTGAACTTTTTTTCAAAAAGTCAACTGATTTATTTTGTTGGTACATTCTACGATTAGCTTCAGTTAGCTTGTAGGTAGTAGTTGTTGTGATAACAGTTGCACACGAAGCAAGTGACTTATTGCATTCAACATCAGTAGAAAGTGATGAGAAAGCATTTGCTAAAAACATTTTCAAAAAAAAGTTCAGAAAGCTAGAACAAAGTGAACAAGTTGGAATCTGAATGGAAAGTCATTTAGTTTGAAAAAGATTTGTTCTTATATTTAAAGCTACTGCTTTAACTTCTAGATCCTTTTTGCTCAATGATCAGTGATCCTATTTAGAACAAAGAACTCTTTATTTGCTTTAATTAGTACGCAGGTACTCTTTGTTTGTTTTAAGTAAAGAAACAGTTTTTGTTTATTCTAATTAGAAGAAAGAAGGTGCAACTGACCATTTTTAAGCAAAAAAAGAGTCTTAAAACAAATACTTTTATAAAAATGCAATTTTAAGTAAGATTAACATGCATTTCTCCTATATGGCGCAACACCTGAATAGCAAACCTTAACTTCAAAAAATCATATCTTAAAAATTACTCGGTATATTATTTAAAAATTTGGATTCTTACTAATAAAAAAATGCTCTACACGATGGTGATGAAAAAAAAATACTCGTAGGGTTTTTCTTAGATTACTTCGATTTACTTCGAACTTCTTCGAACACTGTTCGAAGAAAAGTTTGCCAGTATTCAATTTCGAATTTTACATCATTCTAAAGGGCAAGGCCATCTCTTTAGAATGGTCTTTATTTGAAGGAAATTGGCCTAATAGTTATTGAGTAATGATTTTTTAAAGTTAAAGTATTTTAAATTCATTTAAATTAAAAAAAATATATTTAGTTCAAAGTGTGTGGACTTTTTGAATTTTTTTTTAGTGTATTTGATTTGTCTTACTGACACGAACAAAATGATATAAAATTTGTCAAGTTGTAACGACATGACTTTTTTTTGTCGCCTTGTATAATTAACATATAAACTTAATAAGAAAATTTAATTTGAAATACCTCTACTTAAAAAATAATTTGAGTTGCAATCTTTTTAGTTAGAATTTAAAAATATTTTTTAAGCTACGCTTAGGCCTTTTGAGAAATCGCCACAAAATCTAATTCCACATTCATAATACGTATTTTTTCCACCTACATAAAATAATAAATTAATAAGATACTGGTATTAGAATTTTTTAATTAATTGCAGATTTATTTTTGTATTTTTCATCACAATTTCTAAAAAAAAATTAAACAAATAATAATTGATAGAAATAAGCGAAAAGAATGGTGTACTACGAAATCTTCGGTTTTAATCAATGAAAAAACTTATCGTCAAATAGGCAGAGGTGTGTGAAAGACATTGTCTGTGATAAACAGTGCAGTTATTTTATTGGCTTTTTAAAACTCATTCATTCAAAAACAATTTTATTTCAAATTTTACGGTAAGTTGCAATTTTACTTTACTCTTTTACTTACCTACCGGCCACTTTCAGATGTTTTGCAAAAGTTGTTCCAAAATTTTAACAACAACTATGATGTGTTCCTATGGGCCATACCGTTTGTTACAATTGCGGAATCTTAAAACGACTGTGTCCATTATGTTTTCGGATGATGGAGTGAGAAACTCCATCGTTGAGGAGCTGGTCTCTGAAATGTAGCCTAAAGTGTCCGAAGAAATCGGGGAAGAAACTATCTCACTTCTTGTGGTTCAAAACTCATTAATTAAATGTCCGGTACGGTACTGCCGGGAAAAAAGGTCGTTTCATGACATAGTAGAACATCTAAAAATTATCACCAAAACTCCATCATAAAATTGGCCATGAAGCGAAACTGGACCACGATTTCATTAAGGAACACTGCACTTAAAACTATACACAAAGTCGTTTGCTTTCGTAAATGTTTTTTTCTCATTTTTATTCAAATTGATAAAAATCAGGGTAGTTGGATAATAAATGTGACTAGAGTGAGTAGTTCTTTAGAAACATTTAATTTTTCTGTAAACAATCGCGCAAATCGACATCCTACATCATTATACAAAGGTAATTTTTTGACAAATGTAAATAACAACATATGTGGACAGCGGTCCTACTCATTATTTATAAAAAAATAAAACTTTTTTACTTTTAGGCAACACTTAATACACCTAGGAAAATAGTGTATTGTCTACAAAGTTGGTTGCAAACGTATTTTTTTACGTTATAAACTCATAAAACCGAGATTTATAAATTATAATTATATAAGTGATTAAATTTTAAAAAAAAGATACGAAATGATTGTTATGAAATTCATTGGTTTGCAATAGTTAAAAGTTACCTATACCTAGTAAAAATGAGGAGTGTAGACCGGTGCATCATCAATTTCATTGTTTTCATTACAAATACAAAAGTGAAATAAAAAATTCTATCACAATGTTAATTGAAACAATTAAGGATTTTTAGAGATGGTGGCATGGAACATTAATTTACATAAAGTCTGTTTTTCCTTTAAATGGAAATTAACAAGTCAAAATTTTGGTGAAAAAATTGGTAGCAGCTTGTTTCCATAGCCACAAATTTTGTTTGCTCTTTGTTTTTGTCCCTAGAAATTTTGTTAAAAAAAATATGCTTATGTTTTCAAATTGAGATGTTGTCAAAATTTTGTCTTTTATGAATCTTGTGTGCCTGTTTGCTCTTTGAAAGTGTTATTAATACCTGAATACCTGAATCTAAGGTCTAAACACAGAATTCAGTGCTAATAATTTTGATAGAAACACACCGAAAGTAAGTACAATGTTGTGGACGAAAGTAAGGTTCTTGCTACAAAAACTTTAATGAAAAAGGATGTATATACAGAAAAAAGTTATTTAGCAAAACATACAAGTAGGTATTATTACGACGAATGGCAACAAATTTTGTGAATTTATTAAAATGAGCACCAAGTTCATTTTATAAATTCTTTTTCAGCTTTAGTTTTAAAATTGTTACTTTTTCAATTCGTTCCTCAAAAACTATGCACAAGACACTAATTTAATTGCGTTCTTTCCGAGGTTCTTTCTCATTCATGTTTATTTTGTATTCTTGTCAATTTCTTGCTAAAAATTGAGAATGTTAGCAAACCTGCATTACAAAATTGTGTTCACATTTTAATGGGACCTGTTTCTAACTTCCTGCTTGCGAACTATTCGTTTCCAAATTTGTAAAAACTGTTAGCGGTACCCAATTTGTTCTTTTTTTGGTGTTTCGTCTCTAAATTTTCTTAGACGATTTTTTGTGTTGACGTTTAATAACATTGTTTCCAAATTAATTCAAAAAACCGGAGCTGCCATCTTCCTTTATTAAAATTACCATGAATGAATTTACTAGTGGTGCCAACGTTAAGACTGTTTGGCATTCCCATTTAAAAAAAAAACGGACTTTATGTACTTCAACTACGTCATGTTCGAGTGAATTTGTCAATTTGACATTGACAGTAATATTATTGTCGTCGTTGAAAGTCTTTTTCGTATATAATTTGCAAGTATTTTTCGTTTATTGGTTAATTTCTTATTTTTGTTCTGCGTCTAATTGGTTTCTTTTAATAATTCCTTACGATTAAGTAACTTCCATAAAATCAGGCATAAATGCACTTGTGTCAATGTCAAAAATTGAAATAATGAGGGGTCACCGATAAAAATTAGCC
>NW_025401068.1:2334259-2365644 GCF_015345945.1 Tribolium madens | reverse complement strand
TGATTAAAACCCCCACATCCGTAACACCTTGGGATGCTGAAGTGTTCGTAAACGTTGCAGCTGCTCAGTCCTACAAAGATTTTATTTACTTTCATAAGTTCCTTAAAAAATGCAGGATCCGTTTCAATGATTACCATGTATCTCTTTATCATTTTTTTGCATGTGATTAATTTGAACACCTTACTTTTACATTGCAAACGAGGATTTTGATTAAGTATACAATTTCTCAGTTGATCTTCATTTATTTCTTCACTTAATCCTACTATCTTGATTCTTGGATTATGCACATTTTCTTCCCGAACATTATAATTTTCCCCAAGCACTTCCCGGATTTTTTCTTGCAGTTTTGCYGTTTCTTCATGATTCCCACATTCAACCAAGATTCCACCTTTATTTAGTAACTTCATCTTGTTTATTGTGATGTTCTCCTTGTTTAATTTTATATTCTCGCGTAGTTGATCCAGAGTAACTCGATGATTAACCTCTTCTTTTGGATAAATAATAGTCCTGGAACTTGTTTTTAAAACCTCACTATACGTAGTTGCCTCATTTGATAAATTGCTGACCGAGATTATTTTTTTCTCCTTGATGTTACTCCCTTTATCTTCACCTGTCATGATCMTATTATTAAACATTTCTTCAAACTTATTTTCAAGATGGTTATTGATATCTTTTCTAATTATGTTCAGGTGTTGCATGAGTTCWCTTTTTATAATGTCCGTAGTACTCAAATTTGATGACATATCTCCTGACGTTTTTCTGCAGGTTATCTTTGATGGTCGTTAATTCAAGTTTCAAACTATCATTTTCTTCTCTCAATATTTCAATTTCTTTTTTCAGTTCAATCACAATTTCTTCAATTTCTGCTGGTCCTGTTTCATCACGTCGTAATTCGGTTAAATCAGTCCTTTTCTCGATGTGTTTATCGCATAGCATTTCACTATCCGAGAGTACGAAAAACTTACGAGTTTTTTTCACCATTGCAAAARAACTCCTYTGATAACTATCACGACACTTTACACATTCTATTGTTACATCAGGATTTTTCTGCTTGCACTTATAATTGCACTTTTTACATTGCCATTCATCAGGCGGCTTTGACGAGCGTCCGCTCGCGTCCGCCATCTTGAAGAATAAGAGGCCAATCTTATACAGGGACATTTTTTTATTAGTATACATAGCCCTATGTATACTTTTTTAAAAACCGGTTCAATTTCATAGGGTAGGCGACCAACATTTCAAACTTTTATAGGGTACTAGATATTAAAATATTCAAAACTAAAATTTTGTGTCAAGTTTGTCAAGTGTCAGTCTTGAAACTTAAAGCGTAGCTTTAAAAAGTTAATACCATTTATGATACCCATGTACACCAAAGTGAATCGGGAGATATAGTCCCATCGCATAGCCCCTACGATCGCCAGACTTGGCCCCTAACGATTTTTTTCTGTGGGGGTATTTAAAAATAAAAATTTATACTAATGTTCCAATGCAAAATTTAGAAGAGCTGAAAGAAGGTATTCGTAAAGAATGTAATGAATTAATAATATAGATCCTGAATTTATCAGGAATGCAGAGGCGGGGTTTTCAAAATCGCTTGGGTTATTGTTTGGAACTGCAAGGAACACTTGTTTTAATTATTAAATATTTTTCATGTTTTGATGGGTTCTATCTTTAAAATTAATATTTAATTAAATTTACTTTGTTGTTTTTAAAAGTTTGTCTTTTATTTATCGATATTAAAGCCTTTGCAATATTGGTTGCCTATGCCTGAACTAACCGCTTATCGTAATTGCCATAGCAACATTGAAGTTGACCCGTTTTTTTTTTAAAGTATACATAGGGCTATGTATACTAATAAAAAAATGTCCCTGTATAAAAAACCCATTAAAATGTTGTTTTAGTACTTTACATATTGTGTCTGCTATGGCACAAACCACACTCTGTAAATAAAATTGTGATTATTTGAGATATTTGAGGTAAATATGACCGTTGTTTAAAAAGTCTAATATTTAATAAAGTAATTAACAGTACAAACTGAAATCGACGCATTATTATGACTTTCAGATAAGTAACTTTCCGGTTTTCATAAGATCTTAACGTTTATTGTTTGTTTTCGAAGGATGTAAGATACAACTTTGTTTTGTATACGTCTTGAATTTCAACTTTTTTTTTCTTACGTGGAAGAATGCACAAGATCGTCTATATAGTTTTAAACCCTTAAAAAAACTCAATGTAAGAAATTACTTGTCCACGCTCCTTATGTTTATGATGATTCCTATTTATGAAATACCGGTTTTGTATCCGTTTTCTCAACTTATCCACTGTTCTTTAGAAAATCGGTTTTTTACTGACGTACAGTTGCGGAATTAAAATTTCGGGCACTATTGTCATTTTCATAATGTAAACTTTAAAACAACCTTTACATTATAATAACCTCAGTTTTTACTCTTGTCATGTTTGTCATTTTGACTTATTTACTTTCAAAAATAGTGATTTGAGGCATAATAACGCGTAGACAGCAGATCAAAGCGATGATTTAATTACACTTAGTTCAATTAATAAATTTCTTAAGACAGACAAATTGTTTAATTATCAATTTTAACAACAAAAAAAAGTTTAATTGTCAAATGTCAGTCATGATGACAGTAAAGGGTAGTTTACAGTGAACTTTTTAAAGTGACAGAAAAATACTTACTGCCCAAAATTTTAATTTCGCAATTGTACACTAAAAATTCCGAGTTTTAGATCAAAAAACATTGGAAAACATAATTATGTAATGAATACACTGCATGTAGAACGTCATTTCCAATATATTACATTATATTTTAAATGTCTTTGCAAAGAATCGTACATACAACGCTTTCATCAATAAAAACAATTTCTAACTCGTATAGATATTGAACCTAACGTCAAAAAATTCACATTTTATCATCGCGATCTAAACGTGGTGAGGAGAAACGTCAGATGACGCACCTGTCAACCCCCGTTATTTTTCCCATAGTTGTCTTATATTGTTGAATTTATTAACACTCACCTAACATTTCGATATTAATTAATTCTGGTTGATCCAAATTTTTATTTGATAAAAATATTATTTATCCACAATCACACTATAAAGAGACTTTATTCCACACTTTAGATGCGTATAAACTACCAGTTTATCCACTAGTGGAATAAAGTTACTTTATTCCACTGTTAGTAACCAGCGCACCACGTAACAGCTTACTACGTTTAACCGAAAGCACATTTGGCGTGACGTTTATAGGTCAATTTAATTTTTAATTAAGTGTGGAATAATTTGGTCCTGTGATTGTGGATAAAACGTTATATTGCAGTCGCGTGTTAGTCGCGTTTTATCCAGTTAAGAAAAAAAAAACATTCTTGCGTGGATAAAACGCTACCTAACACACTCTTATAATAAATAACTATTATTTTAGGATTAAATTAAATTGACTTTTTCGTTTATGTTTAAATACTCGTAGGTGATAATTTGCGTGAATTGTCTACCTACTTTCAAAATTTCAAAATTGTTTAAATTCGGTGGAAACATCTTTTTTCTCAAAGTGGAGTTTTGTAATATTTTTTATTACAGGTTTAAACCTGTGGGATTGACTTAGAATTTTTATTTACTTTTTGTTATTTATTTTTCAAAATTGAATAGTTTTGGAAAAATAATAATCAAATCAATAAAATATGACGTAAAATAGCTTGTGGTAACGTCCTGAAAATCACTTACATAACAGTAATAAACACACCAAATCTGGGGTTTTACCAACCATTATTTTATGTACGAATCTGCGACTAACAATGAAAGATGAAATGTAAATACAATAAAATACATTGTGTATTTTTTATTTCTTGTGGCGTCTGTGATCATTTTATTAAATGCAAGAAAAATATCAATTGTTACGCTACTCTTAAAGTAAAAATAAATAAATATAATTCTAATGTATAAACATTTTAAATCGATTAAATCGATTTTATCAACAACAAGATTCAGTAATTTTTAAACACGACACAATTTTTAATTGCTGTTAAATTAATCGTATTAACACATATACATTGACGCAGAATAAATTATGTATTCTCTATAAAAATTATTTTAAGCATTCATTATGTTATACTTGATACTGGTTTACTGTTTTAATGTCGTAATTGGAAGTTCCCAACGAACAAGTTTATTTCATAGAGTTATCGCAAAATCATTTGTTACTTTATTGCGATAGCATTTAAATGCATATTGTTTTTATTATTTTAATTACAAGCGGAATTACTTGAACTTTAAGCCACTAATTTGAATTATGAGGAGAGAAATACGTTGTAACAATACATGATGAGAGTTTAAATTTTGCACTTATTTATTTCTGTTGGAAAAATAATTTTCTATTTTTTTTGCTGCAGGCTATTAGAAGAGAAAACAAGGAAGCTGTATCCTAAATTGTAACTCTGTTGAATCTGATTTGTGGCTTTTATTGACAAAATTTTTGTACCTTTACTAAATAATTAAAAAAAAAACCTATACAAAATGTCAAAAAATAAATGTCAAAAATTTTTAACAGATAAAATTTTTTAAACATGTTTTTCCATGTTTCTGGTGTCTTATCTTACTTGAAATTTTTCTCTGGGTCGCGAGTTCTGACACACCCTGTACAATTTGTAGTTGTTACCAAAAATTGAAAATTAAATTATGGATTGTTTTTTTTTTTTCAAATAAACTATAAATTATTGAATATTGCCAGCAATATTCGGTGACATTGACAAAATAGACTCCGTTTTTCTAAGAGGTACATGGGAGGGATCTCTGTTTGTTTACAAATTATGAAGACTTTTCTTAAATAAAACTATACGTTCTTAGTTGAAAAATATAAAAATATGAAACTGTTTATTCTCAAGCTTTTAATATACGGAACAAAATATTTACTATATTTTTTTTTATAATACCAATATTTATAAGGATTTCTCGAGAACATCCTTGAAAACCGTGACAATAAATGCATCACAATAATACTAAATTGAGGCATTTTTTACACAATATAAATTAATTACTAAACACTAAATTCTGTAGTTTTTCTAATAAAATATTTTATACTGAAAGGCATCTGAAGGTTTTTTTGTTTTTAACGATAAACAAATATTTTAGTTCAGTTAAGAATGCGTTGTGAAATTGGTACCAGAGACATTACTTTTGTCTAAATATTATTTTTTTTAATTAGACATTTAAACAATTTAACATGCATTAAGAAAATAATACTTTAATATTTTAATTTGTCCTATTTTCTAATCTCAAAACCCAAATTAAAAAAAATATATTATGATAAGGACAATGCCAATTTTTATTGAAACTGTAAAAATTTTGACTTAGTTGTGCGCTTTAATGAAGAAATTACTGAATCTTTTATTATACTTTACCTTGAGGAATCCCATGAGTCAGAGCTATATTTTTTGTAAGAAATGCACTCACAATGCAGAAAAGTGGTTTGTTTAAATTACTTTTATTACATAATAGTGTTAAAGAGGAGTACATATTGACAATGCGCAACCTATGTGACTTTTTCTTTTTCAGATAATAAAAAACGACGGTCAAGGTTAATTAACTAGTCTTAAAAGTCCCACTGAGGTTTCCAATGTAAAAACATTTTTTTACATCGAATCAAAATTGACGGAATATTTATAGAAGCTTTTTTACCTTAAACTTATTTGTTTATTTTGGAAAATTACAATCATTAAATTATTATTACATAATTTCTAAGCAACGTTTTCAAAGATGCATCAAGAACGAAAGCCTAAGGTCGAGTATGCATAATGGATATACACTCTATGGATAATTTTTTTCAGCTTGACTATTATTTTGTGACGTCATTGTAGAGGACGATATATAATGGTATATACCACTCAAAGACGGAACATTCTGCTACAGATTTTCGCTATACGAGGATATAATGATTTCAAATTTTGCTATTTTATGTGTGGGTTTGGTAGGGTTTACATGTGCTGTGAGAGAAATACGTAAGTAAATCAGTTTCTTGTTATTAGTTGTAATTAATAATTAATACAATTAATTATTTAATTAAATAAACAATAAACTTAAGTTATCACCTAGAAATGCGATATGTTTTGAAACCTTGATCTTTTAAAATAATTCCTTTCTAATTAAATGGTAACAAAAGTTAAGTATTTTATATATTTTTTTAATTCATGATTTATATTCCCTAAATTCAAAGAGTTTAATCTTTAATTTTTCTAGTAAAAAGTCATGGAAGCTAATAATTTTTTATAGTTTCTTTATAATTCCAAGAAGTGGCACCAAAGTTTTTTAAATCTAATTATTAGCAATTATTTTATTTAAATGTTGTTTGGTTAAGGTCACATTAACTTTTCAGATGTAAAAAAATATTAATTACAGAAAAAAATTATAAATCAAAAATAATTATCGTAAAAATAAGAACTTGAATAGTTGATTTATGATAAAATGGTTAATAAATAATTGTTTTTTTATTTATTTTAGCCGACTACATCCATGTTTGCAAAAGATCTGATCCTCATGTAGCAAAATGCATCAGGGAGTCTGTCGAAGTCTTAAGACCTCGTCTGAAACAAGGAATTCCTGAATTGGACGTTCCTTCATTGGAGCCACTTCACATTAACGAGATTACAATATTTAGAGGTGACCCACCTAGCAATTTGAAAGCTTTCCTCAGAAACGTTAAAGTTCATGGAGCCAGTGACTTCCAAATAACAAAACTAAAGTAAAAATATTCCAGTCATTTGCAAATTGAGTTATTAACGAAATTTTTAGAGTAAATGTGGACAAGAACACATACCGAGTTGGAGTAAAATTCCGAAAAATGACCTTTGACGGCGACTACGACATCGATGCTAGAGTCCTTGTCGTGCCAATTAAAGGCACCGGAAAATTCTCAGCTGATATTAGTAAGTTCTGTGATAAATTTAAAACAACAAAGAAAAAAATTCAATTAGTGTAATTAGATATATCTAATTACGGGCATCTATTCTTAGTACCGACGGTATAAATTTTTTCAGGTGATGTTGATGGTCAGGGAGTTCTCAAGGCTGAAATCATAGAGAAGAACGGACATCGCGAGATCAAATTCACTTCCTTTGATTTTGCAATTAAAATTGCCGATTACAACATCCACCTTGACAACCTGTTCAACGGTGATGAAGTCTTAAGTGAGTAACACTGTGATTTATAACACAATTTAGTGTCGTCAAGGATTGGAGGAAAAATTTTATTTAAAAAATTGTTCTAGGTCGGGCAGCTATGGATGTTATTCATGACAACAAAGCTGAGTTTATTCAAGCTGCTTTGCCATTCATTCAAAGGAAAACGGCTGAAATCCTCTTGGATGCTGCGAATAAAATCACTGAAGATTTAGACTATGATCAAGTTTTTCCTGAAAAGTAAACTTTAAAGCTCAAGTATATTCTGTGATGTATCGTGAATAAGTAGAATGGATTTATTAGCTTTTGTACAAATTGTCTATTTGCGATTTTTGAAAATAAAATCTTACTTTCTATATATTAAGTCGTGGTTTTATTTCACATTTACTGTTATAATTGCCATTTTTTGGTACTTTTTTTATAACTAAACATGCAACTATTGTTTTTCCAATTATTCCTTAATTCTAAGTGAGAAACTGTAACACTGCTTTTTTTTTTAATCCTGATGTTTTAAAAAATCGAAAATTTACATTTTAATAGAAAACTGAAATTAGTTCACTGCTATAGTGTTACAAGCAAAAGTATCAAATGTAGTTATTGTGTTGTATCATTAAAATAAACAATTTGAATTCCAACAATGTAGGAAATTTTCATTGATGTTTTTTAACAGTAACTTAAGAAAATGATAAATTTGTCAATGTTAAGTAATTTGTCAAAATATTTAGTTTATTTAATTGTTCATTTTCGAAAGTAAAAATCGGTATTTTATTTATTTTATTCCCCAGGGAATAAAGTACCAGATTGTTATAATAATAAAGCGTCAGTTTATTCTCTGTTCGGAGAAAAGATTTTTATTATTTATTCAAATTAACCTAAAATCAAATCAAAGTTAATAAAAAATGTAAAAAAAATGTTAATAAATAATTAATCAGTTTGGATAATAACTATTAGATCACTTTTGACTAGGTTACACTTTCCAAAATCGTGAGTTCGAATAATTTTATAAGTAGCAAAATTGTAAAATTTGTTTAATTTTACAAAACGATTTTTGGCAAAAAGTTGCAGCCTACATTATACCTTATAACAGTTAAATAATAAATATAAAAATTTATATTAAAAAATTAAAATGTTTTGAATGTGAAAAGCTTAATTTACGCATCTAGGTATTTATAAAAAAAATAATGTGTCTACGTCAAAAAACAACTAAAGCAGCGTCGATTATTATCTTAAATTATGTGAGATAGATTTACCACAGAATCTAATTATGGAGCACATAAATTACGAATTTATAAATTAGATCTAGTAATTCTAAGAAGTTAAATTAAATTTAAATTTTTAACCGACTGTATTACGTCAGAAGTCAAAAGTGTTGTGAATATTGTATTATATAATTTGTTTTTCTAATACAAATTAATGTAGAAACTTATTATACTTAGGTATGGGTCACTTGGAATAAGTTGCCTGAAAAAAATATGAGTATTGAATGTGTTAATTACTTAATCGTTATACTATGTACCGTACCTAGGTAGTGTTAAAACTTTAGTTTCAAATTAATTTATAACAAAATAGAATAAAACTCTGTAAAAACTGTTTTCTGTCTGAAAAAAATGTTTTCTAAAACATAAAACCAAATGTATTAAATTAATATTTGAAATGAGTAAGTGTTTGAATACATTCACTCTTTTTTTCTTTATGAAAGTGTTGTGTAAATCACTCAATGTTTTATAATTGAACCTTAACAAGGTCTAAAGGGGTCTTCACTTACTAAAAAACTTGACATATGTAATTTAGTTTTATAGAAAACTCACAAGAGGTGGATGGAAGTTCTTTTCGTAAATGTAATGAGGAAATTAACTAAGTATACAGTTATTCAAATTTAAAAGTAGGTATCTAAAAATCTGAAAACATTTTTATGATTTTATTTTGATCTGTATAAAAATACTACCAAAGTGCTTCTAAATCGGATTTAATACAAATGTGGGCTATACCGGGTGTCCCATGAGTAATAAAAAGATTAATTTTTTTTTAAGCAAGCAATATTACATTTCAAAGATAACGTGGATATTAAAATACTTGATTTTAATAAATTAAACTTAGTGACGAAACGGCACTTTAAATTTAATTTATACAAGGTGATTCACGAGGAATAATAATCCTGGACTAATTCTCGATGCAACCACCATTACTTTTCGCAAGTTATTTTGCGGCAACTGTAATGTTGGTTGCATCGAGAATTTGGTCAGGCTCATTATTCCTCGTGGATCACCCTGTATAAAACATTAAACCTTGGTGAATTCGATGATTTACTAAAATGTTGACAAAAGATCGACGTGTTTTATGAAAAAACAATTTTTTTTAATATCCACGTTGTCTTTGAAATGTAATGTTGGTTGCTTCAAAAAATTCAGGCATATTATTATTCGTAGGACACCTGTATAATAATTTTATCTTTCGATAGCTACTATTTCCTTACTTTTATGTTGTATTAGCGAGCAGGAATCAGCAAAAATAAGCAATATTATCATGTTAAATATTTAATATACAGGGTATCTCATATAATTTTACGAGGCCTGCACCTGTAAGATGCAATCAATAATACATATTCCGATATGAACTCGATTACAAATTTTGAAAAATTGGATAATCTTCTCTAGTTTGTTCACCCTTTCATGATTACACCATTTTTAGTTAGTTAGTGATTAAGATAGATAAACTACAATCATATTCATCCCGTCTCTTGATAGATCAAATGATAATTGTTTGTGAAAAACTGCAGTTTATAACTATTAATGAAACAGTGATTAGTTTGACAACTACTGTCATGTGTTTCCAAAAATTAAATAATTAAATGTGTATTTTTTGTATCTAGTGTTTTGTGAATTATGTTTATTTGGGTGCGTACATTAGACGCAAGCCTCTTAAAGTTATGTGAAACAACCTGTAGTGTGTTTCAGGATACGCGCCCCAGAGAGAAATGGCGAGTAATATAAGATACCGAAAACATGGAAAATATGTTTAAAAAATTCTAGCAAATTTTGAAGTTTTTATAGAGAGAATTTTTTTAATGTTTCTGACATCTTATTTTACTTGGCAATTTTTTCTGGGAAGTGTATGAAACCAAACACCCGGTATGTCTACCCTTAATTAAAATCGGTTTATTTTTATGTCACTTATAGTAGATATAAATAATGATGTTGATACAGAAAATCTAAAACAAAATTTTTTATCTGCTTATATTTTTTGTTTTGATATAATTTTATTATTTTTTTGTTCGTTTATAAATAAATCCTTTATAATTTTGTAAAGTACTTTAAATGTATATTTTTTAAAAACAGTTAAATTAGAGTAGAATTCTTTAATTCTATTTACACAAATAGTTGTATACAAAGTACTGCATTATCGTATCATCTTCCATTTATTGCGGAAACAACTGATTAAACGTAAAGGATCCAACAATGTCATTGCCGATTTCTAAGAATATTCCAGAAAGAGCTTTTTCAATCACAGGCATTAATTCATGAAGAAAAGTGTCCAAATTTTTGTTGACAATATCATTGATCACCTTCACTAAAAACAATTTAAATTAAAATTCAACCAAAACTGCAAATACTTACACAACACTTTATCCCCATTAAATAAATTATCGAGTTGGACTTGTCCACCACCTATTTTAACTTTTAGCTCATTCGAAATAAACTTCAAATAAGTTTCACCGTTTTTCTCATATAATTCGCCGTTTAGAATACAAGTTGAAACGCAGTCGGCTGGCCACCAAGAAATATTTTTAAATAAAATGCAATTTTTTCACAAAATAGTACTTACTTACGTTTGCTTCCATATTTCCATTTCCTTTGATCGGAAGCAAGAGTAATTTTCCATCGACAGTATAGTCAGCGAAAATTCGCAATTTGGGAATATCTACATGAATGTGGTAAGTGTGCGAGTCTTTTTCAATGCTGAAATTTTGTTTAAGTTCGAATCGTTACAAATTTATTAATTACGTTAATTCTCTGACAAAAAAATCACTGCAACCATAGGCACTAACATTAGAAGTGACGATTTTTATCCCAGCTACTTCCTCAGATATCAAATCGTGAAAAATCAATGGTTCGAGGCTTGGAATGTTGTACTCCGCAACACCTTCAAAGAATAACCAGAAATCAAAAATATTAAATAAAATTTTACCTGTAACTAAATAAGGCCTTATATCCTCCACGGCGGCAATTAAACACTGTTCCAAATTTGGGTCATTTCGGTGGCAAACGTGAATAAAGGACGCTGAAAGAGTTTAGTTAATTTTGAGAAAGGGAAATTTTGGCACTCACGCAAATCCTCGGCGACAGTTGACCGAAAAATGCAAATAAATAGTGAAAATAATTCGAGGAAATGCATGTTGCACTATTTGCATGAAAAAATATCAGTTTCCTTTCAAAAAACTTTAGTTTTATAGGCGGATATCAAATTATTGGTTGCGTAGAATGATGCATTTCCTGAAATTGACAAGGTTGCAAGCTTCATTTGTGCTAAAATTATAAACGCACTTTGATAACAATTACAAACTGTAGAATTTTTATTTTTAAAGCGATTGATTTGTACGTCTAACGAAAATATAAAGAATCACAAGTTCACTTTTGACTCGACGTTGAAACTTTGAAACTCGCTTTTTTGAAGCGATTTGCGTGTTTTATGCAGTTTTTTTGGAAATTTGGGCTGCTCCCAAATCCTAATTGTGGTGTTTATTTGCCAGTAAGACAAATTACAAAAAATATTCAGAATTGTCACGTATTTCCTCTTCAACAAATAGGTATTACACAATTTAATAATAACACATTATGAAATGGTCAATTATCAAAAGTCTAAAAATCTTGTCACTATATAATTAGATTCACTATACAGGAGACAATCATAAATCATAATTATCTTAAATTACAAACTTATTGTAAAACACAATAATAATCAAATAAATTACAGAATTAACTTAATTTTTACGAGATCCAAGCGTCATAGGGAATATTAGCGAAGAGATTTTCTACAAAATTTCTCATTAAAACAATCAATTTTTTCTTGAGATCTGGTTTCATTTCTTTGAGCAGTTCTTGAGCATTGGAGTTGATAAACAAATTTAAAGCTGCCTCTGGAATAATTTAACAAGATTTAAAAAATCCAAATCGATAATATTTGACATACGTATCACGCTGTTGCCATTATGCACATTTTCCACCCCCATCCTAATGTCTTTCACACTAAAATCCATCTTGATTTGTTGTAGAGTCAGGAATGTGCGTTGGCCAATTCTGTGGGGACTTGCTCTTATGTAAACTTTACATTTAATCCCCTCTGAAAAAAATGTCAAGTATTGTTTTTTATTTTTGTCAAGTTGTCACCATATTCCCCCCAATATTCGCCACCCCCTGAAGCTTGAACGAGAATAAGGACTCCACTTGATTCGTAGTTGGCTCTTGCGGAAATTTTAGGAATATACAGGGTGAACTGGAACTGGTTACTGTCTACATCTGACCTGCAAAAGGACACGAATTTTACTTGAACGCTAACATTAAAAAAACTTAAAAAACAATTTACAAAAATTAATTTCACAAAAATATCTTTTTTAAAATTTTTACAAAACGAATGCATATTTACAATACTATTTATTCTAACTTAACCAAAGGGAAATTCTTATTTTTTTATTTATCGTCGTTGATTCTGCAATATCTATGTGCAAAAAAATTGCAATCCTACACGTATATTATTAAAAATTAATTAGATTTTTTTTGATAATTGCAGACTTTTCAGAACAAATCAGATATTACCATCACGTAGGTACAGCCAAAAATGGGCTTTCAGGAGGTGTAAAAAAAGGCAACGTTAAGATACAAATAGCAGAAATTATGTTAAAAAATTACAAATTATGTAGGTACAAATTTTAATATTTCTTTGTTTTGTTTGTAAAAAACACTTCCAAGAATAAAGGAATAGAATTTTTATTATACCTACTTGAAGATGAATATGAATAAAAGTAACATTCAAAAACACAAAAATATGTATTTGAAAAACTAGAAAACTTAGATTATTTCACAAATTTGTAATAAACATGTTGTTTTAAAGTGTTTTGTAAGATAAACTTAAAATATAGGGTATGACAGAACTCGCGCCCCAGAGAAAAATTTCAAGTAAGATAAGATACCAAGAACATGGAAAAAAGGTTTAAAAAATTCTGTGTCAAATATTTTGATATTTGTTTTTTAACATTTGATATTTTTTTATGTCTATTTAATGATATTGATAATCTTGTATATGATTTTTTTTAATTATTTAGTAAAGGTACAAAAATTTTGCCATTAAAAACCACAAATAATATTGAACAGAGTTACAATTTAGGATACAGCTTCCTTGTTCTCTCTTCTGATAGCCTGTGATAAAAAAACATGAAAAATTATTTTTCCAACAGAAATAGAGGCAAAGTGCAAAATTTAAAATCTCATAACTTCCAAAGGAAATAAAACCATTAAATTCGTCGCAACGTTTCGATATCTTTATCGTATCTTCCTCAGGCGAAGAATTTTTGTTGGCTGAACGTGGGAGGCATGGCACAGTCAAGGAAGAACTCTTCTTTCCTTTGTCCTGTATACCATCAACGAAATCAAGCAAATAACTTCCAAATTTTTATAGATAAAATTTAAAAAAATATATTATGTTCTTATCGTACATACTTTATAGTAAAATTGTTTTCAAAAGACCTACTAAAAATTTTATTACTTTTAAGTTAAATGCGGTATTGTTAAAAGTAAATCAGAGGGTAAACAAATCATAAATTAGTGGAACCCACCCGGACCCTGAAACAGGTTAGTTTTTAACAGGGCCGGATTACTAACTTTGTTTTTGTTTAAAATACTTGAAATGTTTTAATAGTTTTTGATGTAGTTGTTATTAAAGTCAAGTATTTTAAGAAATGTAAAAAAGCCAGGTGGTTATTAACAAGCTATTTATTATTAAATAAAGCTGATTTTTTTAATAATAGCTTGGTAAAACTCTACCACTACTTTAGTTTTAAATACGGCTCTGTTTTATTCTAGTGGGTGCAGCAACACTTGCAAAGGATCGTGCCATTTATGGAGGGTTACAAATTCAAGCCGTTGTTTGGTTAATCCCTTATAATGTGTCATAAAATTTTTAGTAGGTCTTATGAAATCGATTTTACTTTACATGGCTTTTTTCCCTAGGGCGCGAGTTCTGGCGCACCCTGCATATGTATACATTTGTATTCTACTATTATATTACGAGTACTTTTATTTAGAATCACTATAGTAATATGTCGATTCTTAACCTTTTGAAGGTCAGGAAATATGTCATTGCATCCCTTGGTTGCGAAGTAATTTATCATGTATTATTACTAAGGTTATAAGCTTATCAAATGTTAAAAACGCAGTTTGTTTGCATATAAATTAAATAAAAATTCTAATTAGCACTATAATTTAATATTTATCCTAAAAAAATCTTAAAGTTCAAACTTAAAACTCATTATTTATAAAAAAAGTAATTTTAATTTGTTTGTTATTGATGAATTTAAATGGTGATAATAATATTGCTCTTTTGTAAGCACATGAAAGTCAAATCCTTCATGATTCAGTGAAAACATAATTTTTCTGTCTTCAACTAATTTCAAAACTTATTTCGCGTCATTATTTTTAGAAATCTTTGAATGAAAGTGATGTTTTCATATATATTTTTTTAATTCTGTAATTTACTGACCATAATTAAACCAATAATCATAAACCTATGAAAGTAATAATAGCATAATAATATCATGAAACCAAATAAAAGTAGGACAACGAACTTGAAGAAACTCGAAAGACACGAAATAAAGTTAAAAAAGAAACGAAAACGTCATACCTAACGCCTGTTACGGTGATGTTACTGACCCCATAAGCGTGAATGTTTCTAAACGACGCCCTATATCCATCAGGTCCACTTCCTAAAGCGATTCCAATTTCGTCAATGATGATTGGTTCTGGTTCCGTTATTCCCAGTTCAGGAATTCCTCTTTTCATATTCGCAACAAGAAAATTTGCGGATTGTTTCAAACAAACATTTATATTTGGATCGTCTCTTTGACATTGCTTTATGAAATAGAGTGCTGGAACATGTAATTAGAGCATTTTCAAAATAATCGCTAAGTATTTGCTTAATTCCAAGCAAAAACTCGGTCAACGCGAAAGTGTCATTAGCACCTAATTGTGTGACGATTGAGTACACTGAACTAACAGTAAAGATAAAATTATATGATTGACGAAATGGGTTAGTGGTGAAATCACAATTAAAATGTACGGCCTGAATTTTGTTTTTGAAAATTAATCATTTCATAAAAAAATAGTCGAAACTTAAAAAATCAAATAAAGTACTTACGGTCTTGAGCAAAACAACAGTGCATCGAGAAAATTATAGACACAATAAAAATTTTTAATTTTGTCATATTTAATCTAATAAAGATATTCCTCCACTTCTGAAGATACTCTTGCACCAACTGACCTCGTAGAGGTACGACCGTGACTTTGAACTCGGTCATGGAGGGGACTTTTATATCCGAAGAAATTGTAAAATGAATTAATTTAAACATATTTTCAATAAAGAAATTATGAGAAGGGTAATGCAATGCTGTGTAAAGTGTAATCATTCAGTTTGCCATTATTTGTAAAAAAAAAAAAATTGGCAAAAGGAAAAAATATTACACAGCAGTATAATTAATTCTTATAAAAAAGAAAAGAATTTTATGACTAGGAAACTTACATTTAACAAATTTTATTTTTATATTTATTTTTATTAAGTATATGTATAATCAATAATAAATTTAATTCAGTTTCACAAAATTTAAAAAAAAGTATTAGGTAATGTTATTTAAAATGTGTTTAATTTTAAAAATAATTACGACGTGTATTTAATTAAATTAAACCACACTTGACAGAACTCACGTTTATCGCACATACATTGTTTAGAACTTCATTTACATATTTCATGCAACTATTTTCATAACTACGTCAGTAGATTTTAAATTTAGTGTTAAATGCAGGTGACGTGTTATGCAAAAACCTTCATTATTATTAGACACAAAAACCAACAAATATTTTTCAAAACAGGTGTGACCATGTCATTGCCACTATACAAATTATGTATTTACATTTTCTAAAGAATTATTTGTATAGGACAAAAGTATTACCAAAGCTTTTATAATTGTTAATATTTAAAAAAATAGAAACATGAAAACAATTAAATCTTAATGGTCTAATGATTTGTTACGAAATGTTAACAGAAAATTAAAAATCTTCTGCTAAAATAGTAATTTCTTAAAACCAATAATTTTATTTAATACTGGTCATCTTAGTATCAGTTAATTGCCTCTGATTTATCGAGTAAAAGTAACCTAATTTTTTTAAGATTAATTTACTATTACCAGAAAAGCAAATTATAAAAGGAAGATTTTTGATTTTATTAGATTCTAATAAGAATTTGAAACTAGATTTATGTCACAAATTTACAACACACGTTACTATAATAAGCTATGCATTTAGATTAGATACTGAAAAATTTTACAGTATGAAATTTGTAAACCAAATAGTGTTTTACTTAAAAATCTTTCCTAGTTATTTCAATGTAAACCGGCTAAATAATTTCAGACAAATTATAATTTCCATTTAGTTTAGATCAAAGGTATTACTTAAAATATCTTTCTTAAATTGAGTTACTTTTTCGTAGATATATTTTTTATTATACATGACGTGAAAAAATTTCTAAATCAGAAAGTGGTTTGGTAACAAGTAAATCGGTAAAATAGATTATTCCGAAAATGATTATTCTATTAATGTTAACTTTATTTTTGTACCTATTTAATATATTTTTCCATTTTATTGATAAATTTGTTTCATGTTGCATTGTGTAATAAAAAATAAAAAAAAACAAAATCAAAACTCAAAAGAATTATTATTTTTAAATATTTTGTAACAAATATGTAACAAAGTAAAAAAGTACCTCTCCTACATACAAAAAAATAAAATAAATAGTACAAAATGGTATACTAAACTAATTTTCACTGCTCTAGTAACTAAATATCACTAAATTAACACAAAATAAAGCAAAAAAGTAAAAATAATGATTAATTGCTTATTGTGGTGATTTCTCTGACTGTCTAGACAACGGTACGTAAAATACTTCAACAGGTAGATGTGTTAAAAGCTTGTTTGTAATGCTCATAAAAAGTGTGGATAGTTTCTTCCGCAACTGAGGCTTCATCACTTTAAAAACTTCCTGTCCATTCTCTCTCAAAAACAAATTTATTGCTTGGGCTAAAACAATTAAATTATTTTAATAATAATTATTCACTAATGAAAAACTCACTTAAAATTTGGTTGTTCTTGTAGATATTTTTAACAGACATGTGTAAATTTTTCACTGTTAAATCCAAATTCAAGGAATCGACATGAAGGAACGTCAAATTCTCCCTCTTGTGCACACTGACCATCCCTTTAACCACGGCGATTATGTCCTCTGAAAAGTTTTTAACTTAAAAACTGTTCGTTTTAGTAGTTCCACTCACCCAACTGGGCGTTAAAAGTTCCGTTTCCACTAGCAGGTAAAATAATGAGTACACCACTGCTGGTGTATCTCGAGTTGATTCTCAATAAAGGAATATTAATTCTGGCTTCAAACGGTTTCCCATTTTCGCTCAATCTGCAAGACACTATTTAGCAACATATTATCCAACATTTGACTTACTTTAGCTTGGATAGTGTGAAATTACTAGCTCCAAAAATATCAATTTCTTTTAATGAGACTTTGTAACCGTTGGGTCCTGTCGTTAGAGACAAAGACAGTTCGTCCATAAGGAAAGGTTCCACCGATGGTAACTCTATTTCTGGAATACCGGTCGCTAAATACGGCCTTAGATGATGAACTGCACTTTCGAAACACTCGATGAGTTTGGGATCACCCTCGTAGCATTGCTTTACATAAGGAGCTGAAAAAATTCGTACAAAAAGATGTCAATGGCCCTTGTCTACTTTCCATCGTATACTTTGAATGCTCTCTTGTTTTTGCAGCGGTCGTTTAAGTGAAAGCAATATTTTTTTAATTGTTGATTATATGTGGTTGTTTTAAGTATATGTACATAAATAATAAATGTTTATTAAAGAAAAAGCGAAATTCTCCGAAAAAATTCCATTAGAAAATCGGTAAAAATTCAGTGTCCTTGCGGTGTTTTTCAAACAGACACTGATGAATAATACATTTTATCTAATCACAGATTGATATCATTAGATTTAAAAGCTTTGTTGTAATATAAGTGAGTAAAACGGAAATGCATCGCATGTGAGGGATAATAATCACTTCTTGCACAATTTTATTAGCAATTGTTGATACGTATTATAATTCTTGTTACTTTTACTCTTAAGTTAAATAAATATTTGTAATTAAACATAAAAAAATTACTTACGAACTGTATTAATGTCTAGAGCAGCTTCCGAAAGCACAACAGTAGTTGCGGTGAGTATAAAAAAAGTCAACATTTTGCAAAATCACTAAACAAAAATCGTGATTTAATCGAGACACTATCAGCAACGAAGTCGGTGGCGATTTGATGAATACTTGTGATAAATGAACTTAACAAAAGTTTGTTTTCACTTTCTCTTGTAGGTAGGTAATGGAATAAGCAGCGAATTCACTTAACGTTTCAAACGTGGTTCTTTAGTAAATTAATATGATTAGTTTTTATTATTAATTTGGAACATACTGTTCAACTTTCATGGTTTCTTATAATTAAGCAACGGTTGATATAAAATGTGGTGTTTAAATATCAGCAAACGATAGTTTCTTATTTTGCAACCTCATGTTGTGGGGAGTGAATTGAGTAATGCAATTTTTTTTCATAGGTGAGTAATTATAAGCCTTGATTAGTTTGTCTTGTAAAAAGTAGGTATTCTAATGTAAATAAATATTCTTGAGGTAGTTGAGGTATTTTTCAATTTAACTTGTGATTATCGCGAAATCTTAGACAACAAAGGATTAACATCTAGCAGCGGAATAAATTATTGTTAAATGTCGTGTTATTACAAAATATCCCTTCACAAATTGCTGGTAAATACATGTTTACGACTTAAATGGAACTTCTGCTGCGCAGAAAGACTTCCACTAAAAGTGGGAAAATTGAAAAAAAAATTAATTGTGTGTAGTCTAATCTAATCTTGACAAACACTAAGCTGACAGTAATCTAAACTGGTCAAGAATTAGACAAAAGATGAATATTCTAAAAACGGATATAAAAATATAGGTTTCATGGTTCAATTTTAACAAATATTAGACCAGTATTATAAATATAGCCTCAGCAATGTCATTCAAGAATATGTACAAGTGTAAATTTCGCAACAGTCGAGCAAATAATGAAGGCAAATGATTAAATAACACACTTTTTATTTCTGCTATTTTATTTTAATTAATTGTTGAACTGCTGTATCAAAATTAATAATACTTAAAAAATAGTTATTTCGGTTAGATATTGAAAAAAGAAAGACAAAATAATAAAAACAATAAAAATAGAAAATATACCTACATTTTTATCTAAAGTGATTTTGTATACGTATTGGGTATATTTATTATCCTTCAATTGAGTAAAATTGAAAGTAAATTATTAGCAATTTACTGGTACTAGAACTGGTAAGCTATACTTATAGTATAGTTGTTTTTATGTATCACAATAATCACAAATACTGCATTAACAATTTTAGAAAAATAATAAACAAAAATAAATTTATAAAAGCAGTTTTCTCTTGAGAAAAAAATTAAATACTTACAATGTGTCTATAAGTTACTTAAACTAAGGTTTAAGTAGGTACTTATTATTAATATTAAAAAGTATAAAATAGATTATAATTTTTGACATATTTATACAGCGCAGTAGAATTTTTATTTATGTGCCGATGTCGACAATTAATAGTTATTTATTCGACGAGTTTGAGTGTAAATCGGACGTTTTATTTGACCGAGTGGATTTTTAAACCACGAGTGTAACGAGTGGTTTACCATCCACGAGGTGGAATAAAGCGTCCGATTTACACTCAAACGAGTTGAATACAACATTTTATTCTTCGAATTAGACTCAACAAGGCTTAAACTTGCTTTAACTCTGTTGTCGAAGAATAAAAAAAATTGACAATTTTAGAATTTTTCTAAATGTTATAAATATACAGAGTGTATACAAAGTGGCGCATAAGCTCTTCAGTACGCTATAAAAACATTCCAATATATTCTATTATAATTAAAAAAAAAATTCTCAACTATTCCTACCAGTATGATGAAGAAAAGTTGAGAATTTTTTTTTATTTCTTTTTTTTTAATCGGCGATATAACCCGAAAGAGACAAAAATCTTTTAGTCTTTCACATAAACGAAGCTGAAAATTATTGGTAAAAATCGGCAAAATTAAATTTTAAAAGTTATAATTTTTACGTCAAGAAAGCCGAAAACTTGATCTGGCAACGTAGTTAAGAATCAACTTTTAAATAATGTTTATTCACAATCACTAATGTAATATGCCGATTACTAACCTTTTAAAGAGTGGGAAACACATCATTAAATCTCATGAGGAGTAATAATATTGCTTCTCTTGGGTGATAATATGTACGATAGCCAACCTTAAAATTACAAAAATACCGGAAATTTTTTTTTTTCAAATTGTCAAGTTAGGCATAATATTTCGCTAAATTAGTATTCAATTGCTTTTGTAGCAGTTTCTCTTAATTCTGGGGGAGAACATTGCTCCATATTTCGACGACTTTAAATCAGATTTAAACATTATTTCAATATTTTCTTTGACATTTCTGAAATGTCAAAAATCAAACGTCATTTGGATGGCCTACCACGTTTGGACATTAACTTTGTTACAATTTTATTTTGACTCAAATTTTTGACTGAAAATAATGTGATTGTGAATAAAATAGCATACAAACCTCGGTGGTAATGGCATTACCCCTGGTGCTTTATCCAATCTCGTGGCTGGCGCCTCTCGATCGTATGCACTCGGGGTAATGCCATATTTACTACCTCGCTTGTAATCTACTATTCCATTGACTTTTGTCAAAATAATTATTGATACCTACTTGCTAGTTTAAAAACAGTTTTTGGTTCATTATGATGCGCTAAAAATATGTATGTATTCGAATAGTGTATTCGCAAATGTAATTTTAATATTATATAAAAAAATCTTTGGATTTACGATTGCTCTCAGTTGGCTCAGTTGGTTATAAAAGTAGTCATAGTTACAATAACTAAAATATACCAAGTTTATTTCACAAGAATTAAAATAGAGATATGGCGAATATACCTACCTATACAGAGCGTCAGAACTCGCGTCTCAGAGAAAAATTTCAGGTAAAATAAGATACCACAAACATGGAAAAATTGTTTAAAAAAAAATGTCAAAAAAATTTGAAGTAAAAAATTGTAATTTTTTGGACTGTGATTGATAAGAGAAAGGTTATGGGAAAAATAAAGTCCAGTTAAAAACTTCAGTATAATATGACGTTTCAATGGTACATTTCCATTTTCTTCAGATAAAAAAAAACAACAAAGGTGTCTAAAATTGATTGACGACACTGCCACGTGTGTGGTGGAAGGAAGTATTTTAGATACGTTTTTTTATATCTGAAGTAAATAGAAATGTACCATTGAAACGTCATATTATACTGAAGATTTTAACTGGATTTTCCCATAACCTTTTTCTTTAAAAAAAAATGACATTTATTTTTTGACATTTGACATTTTTTTATGTTTATTTAATGATACTGATGATCTTGTATATGTTTTTTTTATAATTATTTAGTAAAGGTACAATTTTAACAATAAAAACCACAAATAACATTAAACAGAGTTACAATTTAGGATACAGCTTCTTTGTTTCCTCTTTTAATAGCTTGTAGCAAAAAAACTTAGAAAATTATCTTCCAACAGAAATAAATAGAGTCAAAGTGCAAAACTTAAACTCTGATAACTTCCAAATTTTTGTAGATAGAATTTTTTTTTAACATTTTTTTCCATGTTCCTGATATCTTAGCTTACATGGCATTTCTCTGAGACGCGAGTTTCGGCGGACCCTGTATATTCACGATGTTGTCAGTTTTACCATACCACAGATTAAGGCCTGTTAACGAAGGATTTTTAAAATTTTTTTTAGAAGTGTCTTGGAAGGTATCCTACTACCAGAGAGCTTATGCGTTATTTTGTATAGACCCTGTATTTTGGGCTATGTTCTAGTCCCAGCGCCGCGATAAGATGAACCGCCCACATAACTATTACTACAAAAACCGACGGTACCGACACAAAAGAAACATCATCGGCTACAGTTTCAGTGCAAGATTTCAAAATGTAAAACAAAAAGCCGTATTATTCCGTGACCTTGGATCACCACTCCTTGACAGACCAGTAAGAATAGCAGGTGCAATATTTCAAGCAACAGGAACAGGAGGATCATTAACTGCAAAATTATACGACATCGAATCCGGAACAATTGACTATAGAAGCATGGTAACACCACCAGTACAATTAGGACCATCAGTAGGGCCAAAAATCAAACTATGGAACCAATCAGAAAATTTCGAAAACCGAGAACTAGGAGACGCAGTGCTAATATTCAACATAACAAACCAACAAGCAACAGACAATATGTTCAGCTTTTACTAAAAATTTTAAAACTCAGCTGATACTATATTAAAAGTCATTTAATTATTTTTTTCTAATTTTTAAAATCAGGCCATAAAAATTCTACAGCGTCTACCGATTTTTAAAAATCACCCTGTATTATTAATTTATGAATTTATTAAAAAAAGGTTTAAATATTTTGTAATAAAGTAAATGCTGAGTATTGTTAGTTTTTTATATACTACATTTGAAATTTGTTTCCAAAATTATAATACAATGTATTTAACGAAAATGTAAAACAATTAACTATCAATTAACAAAGCTATTATAAAAATATAAAGTAGAATTCTATATCAAGTTGTATAAAAATCAAATGCAACACAAAATACACTTATGGAATGTATTATGTGTTGCATTTTTCTTTTAAAATCGGTAAATTAGGACAATTTTATAATATTTTTAAAGCATCCAGCTTTTTTCGAAATAATAACGTTCATACATACGGTTAAAAAATACAGTAAAATAAGGGTGAATAGTTATTTTCGAGATAATTTGGTTTAACAAATCAAGTGATGGCATAATATGTTTTTCTAATAAAGATCGGAATTTTTTAAAAACGTTAAAAAAACTTACCCTACCTCAACCTAACAGGTAAACAATATGCTCCTAAATATAATAATATAAAAAATTGTGCAATAAATTTAAATTTAAAAAATATTTTGGTACATTTCTTTTATTCAACCTTTGCATAAGTTAAATTAGATAACAAGGAAACGAGAACGGAGAGCTCAGTCAATAAAGTTATTAATTGATTGAATTGAATTACTTCGTAATAGGTATGTATATCATTTTCCTGTGTTTTACTGTAAACAAAAAGTAGATGAATTCAACAACAATGTTTTATCACTCCAAATTGACCAATACGAAGAAACGAAAGTTTCAAATTAGCAATCCCTGCATGATTTGGAAAGAATCCATAATCTCGTCCTCTTATTAGAAAAACTTATAAAACAAGAGATAATCTAAATATTTAAGCTATTTTCCGTGTTCATATTACGTGTTGTAGATACGGTCTTGATTAACTTTATGGTTGAACGACAACTTGGGTTAAGGATGACTTCTAATGCAGAAGAATGAGAGACCATAAAATTTTACTATTGCTTTTAACAAAAGTATTACAAATGATTTCAAACAATGACTTAAACAATCATTGCAAAATCATTTAAGATGAAAAAAATGTTATATGCTTACTAATAAATATATTCAAATTAATCAGTTTTTGATGTTGATGGTAGAGTTGGCAAAATGTTGATCGGAAGTGAGAATTGAAAAATTAATTTTTTCTGGTTAATTCAAAAATTTCCCAATGACAGTGCAAAATCACTTTCAATTCTCGACTCAGTTTCTAATCAATTCATATCTCTCCATTACCTATCGAAGGAGAAAGTAACTTGGACGAGCAAGCAATAATTTCCCGGATTCGTAAATTCCACCATGAGTGGGGTATTCTTGTTCAAAATATACCACTTTCATTACGTTATAATCCTTTTAACAGAAACAATTCAAAAATGTATTAGTGCTGTTTGCAGCACCGTCGACACATTTTCCATTCAAGTTAAAGTACAAAAAGTGATCACAATTAAAAGAATGTTAGTCTTTATAATAGTTTCATTGTTTGCCAGTGTTAAGTGTCAGGTTGATTTAGGTATGTCACGAATTTTGACTAATTAACAGTTCAAATTAATTCTAAAACATAAAGGAATTTACTACAAAATTTGTAATAAATTGTTTTGTTACATAG
Source organism: Tribolium madens (assembly GCF_015345945.1). Lineage (NCBI taxonomy): Eukaryota > Metazoa > Arthropoda > Insecta > Coleoptera > Tenebrionidae > Tribolium > Tribolium madens. The sequence goes on along the minus strand of NW_025401068.1, from coordinate 2,340,987 downwards.
AACTATAAATATTAATTAATAAATTGTGCGTTATTAAAAATTATCATCAATTAAACGCCACCGCTTTTTGGAAACTCAATTTGGCATAACAATGGCAAAGTCAACTTTCACATATTATGCAACAGTGCGTTTACTTCACGAAACAACAGTTTAGCACGTGCTTTTAGAAATTAAGACAATTCAAGACTTTCCACTAAAACAATAAAAAATTCTCGCTCCGCTGAAAACTGCAAAATAAAATTTATCGTTATGTTTAGTGAACTTCTTTGGAGAATGTCAAAAAACGGAAGAAACCTTTGATGACTGCGTCAAAGACGGATTAAATTCCTTGAGAGCTTACTTTAAAACAGGTTTGTATCTCCCTTGCGTAATAAATGCATCTGTAATAAGTGTTTTTTAGGGTTGCCTGACTATAACATTGCCCCTTTTGACCCATTTTTTGCGGCCGAGGTGCCGCAAAAACGGAGTGGACCTTTTTTTAATTACAAATTAATTCTTCGTAATGTCACAGAATCTGGATGGACCTCGTCTCAAGTTAACAAATTCAGGTGGCTGTTTTTTTTATCTTGTCCAATTTTCTTATTTGTGTTTTCAGAACTGATTTTAATAAACATTTCATCGAGTTTACTCAATTTTTTCCTGATAAAAAATTGAGTGGGTTGTATGAAATTGAAGGGACTTTCTTCGGTAACAAAATCACGAATCAAGGGTCATGGAATTTGAACTTGTTTGATTATGTACAAACCATGACGGTTACGAGAAAACCACGGCGAGATGCAAGTGGACAAATTATTCCAAATCCACCGCTGAAAGTCCAAGTTAATGTCCAGTCTTGCAACAAATTGGAACTTCATATTGGACATTTAGCTGGAGGTAGAACCATTGTTGGTTAGTAGTTTCAAATTTAAATATTTTTAAATTTAGAAATAATGCCATTTTTTTAACAAAAACAATCTCTTATGTAATATTGGTTAATCGAGAAAAAAATAAATAATAGTTATAAATAAAGAATTAATGATTATTACACAGGCTGTCACAAGTATTTTTATTTTGTGAAACTTTCTACATCTTTTTATGTGGCTTAATTTCTCTAGTACTGTCTATTTATTTTTACGTAGTTGACTTGAGTATCTTTTAATTTTTTTTTTTTAGAAAACATGTTGGATTGGGTCATCAACAACGCATGGCAGCCGGGTTTTGTAATTCTAAGGCCGCTGATAAACGATTTAGTAGCTACGGCATTTACGGAAATATTGAATAAAAATTTCCAAAACTTCCCGTTTGAAAAAGTGTTTCCTAATTAAATTTCATCACGAGTACATGTATTATTATGTCATTTTTCTTTGCACAAAATTTGTAAATTACAATAATTGACAAAATTACAAAAATTTAATTAGCATTTGGCAATTGTAAGTAATCAGTGCACATTACTCTATTGTTATTAATTATTGTTTCATAGAATCATTTGTAATATAATTACATATACGGACGCAGTTTTAAATTTTCATGTTGCCATAATTAAAAATTTTGTTCAAAATATGTTTTGTAAAAGCGAAATTATAGGATTATATTTTTGAAAGATTATATTAGGGAATAGTGTTCTATTTATTGTACTATAGACATTCACATAATCTTGTAATTACATTGCACCAATAGCATTCAAAAAAGAAATAAATTTGTACTTAAATTTTAAAAAAATTGTTTTCACTATTACTAAATAAGTAAATAAATAGGTTTATGTAAAGTAAAATTATTAATGTTTAAGCAACAATTCTTCTAGTCATTAAATTTGCATTGTAACACTACATATTATTAGCGTAACTTTAGAACATTAACAGAGCCGGGGATGGCAATAAGTAAATATTTATTTATAATAAAACATTATAATTAGTATGTTTTAAGTTATTTAGATTAGATCTAACAGCACGTATAATATAATTTCATTATTTTCTCTATAATGTTGGCCTGACATAATAATACGAGAGTTATAAATATAATATTTTTCCCACAAAAATATAAAGCAGCGTTGTAGTTTATACTGCCCCAGTTATTGATTATCCACCTACACCTTTATGTAAATTTTTACGTATTTGTATAAAATAGAAATTGCACGCAAAATAATCAATGAACGAGTTTAGAAAATGAGTATTTTTTGCTAAATCTGTTTTGTATTCTGTGGGTTTACTGCAAAAATTGTCCAAGTCGTTTTACAACTAAAAATAGTCAGAAACAAAATATCGTAAATAATTTTTTTACAGTGGTATTAGTATACTTAATTAAAACAAAATTTAAAAACAAAAGATTAATATTTATGAAAAATCGCACTACATACTTGTATTTCTGGAAATATACAGGGTGAGTCGTAATTAAGTGTAAAAAAATACCAAATAAGCTTTCTTTCTAGGTATGTCATTAAACGTCAAAATACAAAACACACAATGTAATTTAAATAGAACTCTAGCAACATTCTGTATGTTTGAATTAATTGTTTTGTTTTGGCTAAAAAAAGCGTGTTACATTTTTAAAACCTAATTATGGTTCCCTTAATATACATATAAGCATATGACTGTGTACCTACTACTAAATATACATAACTATTGTAATTATAGATAACTAAAAGAAAACTAATAAACTGAAAATTACTGGTATTAGTAGGTAGTGTAGAATTGTAGATGTATAATGATAATTACATACCAGGTTATCCAAACGTTTTTTGCTTAAACTATTTATTTTTTGGTAAAACTAATTGATGAATGATAAAGTACTATAAAAATGTGATGTTTTATCAAAAATAAAGTTTTTCGAAATTTTCTTTTTTTTTGAGTTCTACAAGATTTTTAATTTTTTTAAATGGCAACCCACTATAAAACCATTTTTTTCATGAACGTTATGATCTGAGAATTACAACTATTTTATATTAAAAAAATTTTTTTTTAAATAAATTGCAATTTTGACAAAAAAAACATCGCATAATTCAAAAACAAAACAAAATTTTGTTGTCAAAGAAAACGATCACATTTTGTATATTACTTTAATTTATATTAGTTATTATTTTCTAATATTATTTTTCAAATTTTCAAATAATAAAAATAAAACCGCTTGGTTCCATTCTTTATATTCACCCTGTAGATATAAAACGTTTAATAAATGACCAACTCATTGGTACGTTGTGTACGTTGTTTCAAGCATATACGAAAAAAAAAATTGAAACCATATTTTACAAAATCTGAAACCACAAACTTATTTAGTTCTTCAATTCACATTACAGTGTTTTTCTTTTGGTTTTCCTCTTTTGTCAAATCTAGTTCACTATTACTCAAAACTATTTTATTTGATATATTAATGTCAAAGCGACGTAGGGAGGAAATAGTTTTGAGAAATAGTGAAATACATTTGACAAAAGAGGAAAACCAAAAGAAAAACACTGTATTTTCTCAAATGTTCATATTTTACACTACTCTAAGTAACCCTTTCGTATACCTACTATGGAAATAAATTAAAGAGATAAAAATTTGTTATTATGGGTCAATAATAAGCAAGTGAGACATAAAATAAAAAATAAACTTTAGTCAGCTATTCTGGATTCAGTAATATAATGTATTTTTTAAATAAAAATCAAAGTTCGCTAACATTTTTGAACAGCTTTTTATTTTGGTTTTTTTAATTGTTTTACATATTTTCAACGAGCTTTTGCCGAATAATGTATTGTTGATTGCATTTTACAGGCGCGGGACTCATGAAATAAAGTGAAACACTTTATATGTGCAAAACGAAGGAACACAACTAAAAAATAATGTCAATTTAAATTGTTAACAATGGCCACATATTAGTAGATTAAAAATTTAACTTATTCTTCTAAATGAACACACATATTGCTCATTGGCAATTGTGTATCTCAGGACTTTTCTATCGTCATTTTATTATTTTTCATAATGTTTTTTTTTCTGTATGATCTAAATTCGTTAATAGGGCTCAGTTGTATGTAACACAGATTTTTCTTTTACCCAGAAATTAAATGTGACTTATTTCACCCCAAAAAATACAGTTGTGACGTTGTGTCGATAGAAATGGCACTGTGGAAAACTAGTTGGTTTAATAAAACCGGAAGTCAACAACCTAAAGTAGTTTTATTATTTAAATCAAATTAAATTTAAAATAAAAAATGAGTTATTTTAACATACACGTGCGAGGAAAAAATGTAACAATAAGTCTGTTTTGGCTCTTAAAATAAAAGTTAAAAGGGTGTGCTATGTCAAAATGAAATAGAACGAACAATTTTGAACCGATTATTTTTAAAGTATGGAACAGATGACATGTTAAATGATTCTATAAATACTAGAACACGTTTGTTACCAAAACAATCAGAACAAAATATTTCAAACTGTTTGAAAGATGTATGTTTTCAATTTTAACTTTTACAACATTGAGTAATTAATTTTTCACATTCATAACATTACCATTGATGACCGACGATACTCCGGAAATAATCATTAAACAAACATTAAACTAAAGTAAATAACGATACAAGAATAAAACAGCTGCTATTCCGCTTCTATTCTCACACGATATATCCTGTAAAAAATCCGAAACTTAAACATAAACTTTTGCTCGAATCCACACTTCCATTCACACAAACTTTTCCTTTCCTGCTTTATTCATTCGGCAAGTTTGTAAAGGGATAAACCCTAGCCACTACCATCGAAAAACACGTCGGACGTAAATAGCATCCATTCATAAAACCACTTCCGGTGCCAACTTCCCTCCTAATTCAATCTTTCCTGTTTTTAAGACATAGAGTAAAAGATTAGCCGATTTTTTGACGCCCTTCGACTTGTAAAAAGTGCATTCAACACGAATTCATTCATCATACATTAATAAAATGTAATCATATCCGTTTCCGGTCATCTTTCGCTCTTTTTAGTTGAGATGCGTGCTATTCAATTACTTTTAAGGACGTGAATCTATTCATTTAATTTAATGTTTATTAATAGCATAAATTATAAATCAATCTACCACACAGGTAAATTGATGCTAGATTTAACGCTTTTGTCATGACATTATTTGAAAATTTGAACTACCTGTTCAAACATAATCAGACCAACATCCGGATTAATAAAAGTTTATTTGCAAACGATATCACACGTTGACTAATATTTATTTTATTACCTGAAGCTACATGGTTTGTTTTACAATATCTGTAAAAACATATAGATATAGATGAAATTCGTACTATCAAAACTAATAAACCGATAGTTTAAGTTTCGAAACATGTTATCACACCATGCCCTATGTCATTAATACACCGGAAGTGACAAACCGGTACTAAAATAACGGAAATGTAACCTGAGATTCGTCTATTTTTTCCTCGTGAAACGGTATGTCATAATTTTTGAGATTTTCATGCACTCAACAGGAAACGTTAAAAATCCACATTTTAAATTAACTTGAATCAAAATAAGTCAAATAAATCTTGTTAGGTTTGAGATAAGGACAAAGAATGTGTTCATTGTCAATAAGAGAAAATCATTTGTATCGAAAATTGTAATTTATATCGAAGGACGTCTATCATATGCGTGATTAACTGTTTATTTACATAACATGGTGATTACATTGTTGTTATTCTATTGATTTAAAATAAACACGGTGAACACTTCCGAACGGTTGTTTCAAATTTGTATGGGAGACAATAGAGGCTTTTTGTCAGTCGGTCATTGAAAATTCCAATAATGGATTAGCAACAATGGAATACTTAAAATATGATGGCAACTACATTTTTTTCCATAATATTTATGTTTCAAAATGATTGACATCTCGATAGGTGTTGAGAATGTATACTCGTTTTCATATTAATATGCATCGAAGTAGTCGTTGAAAGGAATCATTCCAAGGTAGCAACCATGCAAAAATTCAAACAATCCTAACTTCAATCTTCCCTACAAATTATTTTTTCAAATAAATGTGTCTTACATGTAGCAAAAAATAACTAAAATTAACAACTTAATTAATATAGGGTAGTAAACGTAAAGATTTTTGTCATTATTGATGTGATTAAGTTTATTCTGAATGACATTAATTGACACTTTTTTGTGTGAATCAGCCTTTAACTAAAGCTGCATTTAGACTTCCACAACCTACTTGTTGCACATTAAAATGAAAAAGAGTATAAATCAGACTTTAATTTTAATTCCAAAAAGTTACTAATGTAAAGAGTTACTAATGTGAATATTCTTTAGATCATGATACTTCATAAAAAATGACATTTTAGTTGAATTCTGCAAAAAAAAAACCTATTTGTCCAAAAGAAATTTGCATGTTTTCGTTATGGTTTTGGTGAATATATCTAGAAGAAACGTGGAACAGAATAAAAAAATGGAAGAGAAAATGCACAAAAACCTCTTAAAAACGATAAATGTAACAAATTGTGAAATAGACGTATCTTTAACCAGTGGCTGCAATCGTACAAAGATAAACAATCTAGAACTGTCGAAGTACCAATGTTGCCACTTTAAATTTGAATTTCCATGAATTACCGAGATGTCTATCATTTTAAAACGTTCTATACAAATTTTCAATTTATTTAATGTTGCCTATTAAATTTTAAAATTACAGACCACTTTTATAAAAAAAAATATAATAATAATGTAATAATTGTACGCATGGTAAAAGGAAGGCATTCATTGGAAATTTGTAAAATATTTATAATAAGAAATATTGAATTCTTGATTTTG
>NW_025401068.1:2331987-2334219 GCF_015345945.1 Tribolium madens | reverse complement strand
AAAAATTACTAAAAATTTCATTTGCCATTCCAACTCTCAAAAATAACAACAAATAATAAAAGTTTTAAATTTAATTTATTGCTTCGTAGTGATTTTTGTTTTAATGTACCGTAATGTTTAACATGTAATTTTGATGAGGATGTAACATTTTTTATTTTGGTCAAATTTTCTTGAAAAATTCAAGTTTTTTTATTTTGTGTTCATATTTTATAAAATACTCCTATTATTTTCTATAACTTTTTAAAAAAGTGTATCGGTAACCTGTGACCTTAAAATTAAATTGGCAACACTGAATAACATAAAAACAAACAAAAGGTGTAAAAATTTTAAATTTTCATATCTTCTGTTTCCACGTTTTTCAATCTTCAAGACACTCAGAGTGTTACCAACAGATTTTTTGGTCAGTTTTTCTGTAACCATTTTTTGCTTTATCAGACTTTGATTTTGTAGATTACAAATTGTATTTTGTTTTAAGCGAATTACGATTTTAATTTAGAATTAGAGTGGGAGTTGTCAAGCAAAAACACCTTAGCTGAGACATCCTATACAACAATAAATATGTGCCTTTTTTACATAAACATTTGTAAAAATATTCAAAAACATATTAATCTCGCAACATATTGCAATAAAGATGTGGAAGCAGTATAACACTTAGTATTTTTTGTCGGCTCCAGTGCACACACAGATGAACCGGAAAGCGACAATAACATCAAAGTTATGTTCATTCATTATCATAATTCATTAATGTTACTAAAGCGCCGCCACAATTGTGTTTTATCAATAATTTTAAGTAACTCAGCGAAAATTACACAAAAAACTTGGATTTTTTGCAATTATCAGTGTTGGTCCAACAGAATTGCATTATTTCGTCCTACTTCCCTTTAAACCATATGTGTCACTATCTTGTAAGCCGCAATGAAAATGTATTCAGTTTTAACCACTTCCTTTGCCGACATTTCAATAGTTGTCTGAGTATAGTGGATATGAAATTTTTGTGCTATTAAAATTAATGAACTTTTATTTTCTTCTGGGATAATGTTATGATGTCTGAACAAGATTTTTATCTTTTTATCAGAGAGATCTGAATAATTATTCATGCGAATGCAAACAGCTAAGCCCGCATTATTTTTTAGAGACCATCTTCATCGTTACAGTTTTTTCTTTGGAAGCAATCTCCCATAACACACTTATTTTCCTTTGTCGACAAATTTTCGTAATATCTTTAGTAAACATTAATAATGTCGTGAGAGAAACTACATTTACAACAATACCTTCGGCTCAGTTTAATGACAGACAGACAATAATTAAATCCCACAATTTTGAGTTTTTCTTTACTTTGTTCTTAATGTTGTTGAAATCGTATGTAAAAATATTTTCCACCGGTAATTTAAAACAAAGGTAATCACCGCTAAAATTTTTCTTCTTGCTAAATAAAGGGAAAAACAATGACATGTAAAATACACGTTATGCAAACGACGAAACGATGCATACATTCTTATCCAGCAATGTTACAATGAAATTTTGAAAACTGCGTCATTACGAAATTGTGGGAAAGTCAGTGTGAAACGTTTACACACGCAATCTTGTACGGATTTTCAACCAAAATTTTCCCTTTAATGATGGGGATATGGGATTAGAATAACATCATCGAGTATTCATGACAAAAAAATTCTACAATTAAAATCGCATAGTTTGAAAATTAGATACAGCATAAATCACTCATTATCGACGAAAATTATTGTTGTCATAAACATGGTAAATTACCTAAGTATGATGTATTTATAAAATTTTCGTCCACCAAATAATTAAAGAATGTCTAAAAGCAAAACTTATCGAAATATGAGTGAGAGCTTTTCAGAAACGTTATAACGGTATCCTGCATTGTTTTGTGAAATAAAATTTATATCTAAATTCCTTATTATTGTACCTAAACTCAAAAATAAGTCCAAGTTCTCTAAGAATATGCATTTTAAACATTACCTAACAAATTAATAGCCCTCATGTGATAAATGTATGACATACAAAAATCTTTAGTAGGTCATAAATAAGGTCAGTAACAAATTTGCGTAAGCAAAAGTAACCGATAAACTTTCTCTTAAAAACCGTAAAGGAAATATGGCATTTTGAGATGATTTACCTAATAGAAAAAAGTGATATAAAAATTAGTCTTCTTTTTTTGGTATAAATTTATTTTCTAGTGTTGTTTTGTTTTAAAGTATTGTAATTTTTAAG
>NW_025401068.1:2295814-2331932 GCF_015345945.1 Tribolium madens | reverse complement strand
ATTTGTGGATAATTCAAGTTTTGCTTTTAGTTTGAATTTTCTATAGAAACTACATAATTTTATCACACAATTCAAAGATATTGACTTATCTCAAATTAAATAAGGAGCTTCTAAAAATAAATATATCATTTTTAATTAGTGGAAATAAATAAAATACATGCATGTTCATATTTGTATTGTCATTTCATACTTAAAATTATATCTCACGATAATTTCTCTTGCAAATTGCCAGAACTCGTTTTGAAAATCACAGTGGTCTACTTTGTCCTCTAATGACTGAACCATTTTTGAGAATAGTGATGAGAAAGTTTCCATTTTTGCATATTGAAAACTCTATTATTAAAAATAATGATCATAAATTAAACCAATTAGAAAATTTAGCAATAAATCACTTAATTACTTAACGGCTAATTCACACTAATTCAGACTCATATAGGGGTCTGGCAGTCCGCTGCACACAATAATAAAAATGATGAAAAGCGTTATCTTTAAGTTTTAGTAATATTTGTGTTCAGTTTAAACGAACAGTAAGCCAGTTTATCTCAAAACAAACCAAATTAAAGCCTTTTTGGTTTAAACATTAAAGTAAATCTTTTCATTCATTAATATCCATTCATATTTTTGTTTGGCTCCAAAGTTATCAGAGATTTCCTACGTCAGAATATGAGACCCAGTCTCGTGTTATTTACAAAAATAACAACAAATCTTTAATACAACAAACGTAGGCGAGACATGAATGACACTCCAAAACCCAATCAAATCGCTCCGAATTATTTATAGCTGCTCCCATCTGCCGGAAGAGCCGGTCCTGGAATCTCTCTAGTGAATAATTCCACGTGCTAGCACCGTCATGAAATTTGTATTAATTAATCGCAATGGATGAGTTATGGGAACATACGGTGTGCTTTTTCTGTTCATTCATACAATCGGAACTTGCGTAGTGCGCTCTTTGCGCTACTTTGTAACGATTTGTGAGTGCAGTTGCCGTCGCATTCCCATTCAGTTCATTCATAAAATCCGGTGGTGAATAACAGCACGTGTTAGTCAACCCTCAAGTCTCTCATTCACGACCCCCTCGAAAATGGCGCCTTTTTTCATGCCAGAGTGCTGAAGTTGGCAACACAACTGGGCGACTTGATGCGGTCCACTGTCTGTACTCATGTCAAACCGATCCATTCATTTTTTCAATAGAACATGGAGTAGACAGAAACATGGCGGACGTCCCAGTGAGAGTCGAGGAAAGGCTCAAAATTAAAATCGGTGAGTCCAATTCACACTAATTAATCTAATTAAACACACACATTTCATTTAAACACCCTGGGTAGTAATTGACAGTTGAGCGATTGTCTTTTGTTACATTTTTATGTCAACGGATGCTTTGTTGACATTTTGAGGTTCAAACGCTTAGCAGGTGGTAACAAATTTTCAAAACTTTGGCCAAAAATAACAGATTGGGGCTTTATTTTACTCACTAATGCCATTTTTCAGGTGAAGCCAAGCAATTACAACCTAGATCAAACTTATCCTCGGTTGCACGAGATGTGTATTGCATCATCTCCTTGGACCAGGAGGAGATTTACAGAACCAAGACAGCCGAGAAAACACTCAAGTAAGTCAAACCTAACCTCTATCACCCACTTAACCTAAAATACCAATTTGTAGCCCCTTTTTCGGCGAGGAGTACCAGTTTGAAGTTCCCAGGGACTTCCGTTTCATCTCCATTTACCTCTTTGACCGAGACAAGCACCTCAAACAAAACAAAGTCATAGGCAAAGTGGCTATAAAACGCGAGGAACTCTCGTCATACAACAACCGTGACCATTGGTTCGCCATAAAGCCCGTTGATGCGGATTCAGAGGTTCAGGGTAAAGTCAATATTGAACTGAAATTCTCCTCGAGCCATCACAAGAGTAAATGGGTGAATTGTTACTCCCGTAACGATCGTTTATCCGTGCAAGTGGTGAAGTGTTTAGATCTGACGTTGAAGAATGGTGCTTGTGATCCATATGCTGTGGCTTGTGTGACTTATACGAACCGTAAGACAGTGTCAAAAAGGACGAAAGTGAGGAAAAAAACTACGTGTCCTCAATTCGACGAAGTTTTTATTTTTGACGGATATGAGGGGCGAGATAAAGATATGTGTGGGGAGGAAGTGGAAATCTGTGAATTGAACGTGTCGATTTGGCACGATGCCCCCGGAATGGGGGACGATGTGTTTTTGGGTGAAGTGAGGGTGCAGCTGAGCGGGATACAGCAGCAGAATGCGGCGCCGAGGAATGCGTGGTAAGGGGGCTTAAACGCAAGGCAAAATAATAAGGGTAAAAGAATATAATTTCCATTAACCAACAACTATTTTTATTATATTGGTGACTGGAAATCGGAGAAATATTTTTTATCTTTGGTTATTTGTTATTAGTCATCTTTAGTTGTAATTTGCGGTTTTAACGGAAATGGGTACGATTGCCCCACTTTTCTAATTTGCAATTTATTGCTTAATATTTTTTTACTCTTGGTCCAGAAGTCTGAAAACGATTTTATAGAAATAATACATTGTAATCAAGGGTGTATATAGTATTTTTGCACGACATGAGTTAAAAGCATCCAAGAAATTGCCTGTATTTCATTAATAAAATTAAAAAATTAGCATAAAGTTAGCATTATTTGAAATTACACCATGGTAACACTAAAAATGTTTGTTGACAATGAGCCTATTAATAAATAGGAATGACTTAGTAACGAGAGCAAAAATTTGCTACCGTCGTTAAGCTCATTTTTCTTCCTATTTTTCTTCCAATTTTTACTTTAGTCACAGTTTTGACATAAGATTTCTACTCTCCGCCGTCAAAAATATCAGCAAGGAAATTGCGTTTTTGACATTTGGTGGACTCAAAAGTGGGTCATTTAACATAAATTTCTTCCCAACCAAGAGTTGCAATGATACAATATACTTCTCAACTTCCGAAAGGTTAATAACCGTCATATTATTATACTGAATAAAAAAAATACCTTAGTCGATATGTTTGATCTATTTAATACTTAAAATAGAAAACCAAAATGTCTTGTCACAACACATTTTCGATTTCACTGTATTTTTATAGGAAATTTGAGCTAAAATTATTTTTTTTTAATATCTTGTACGTCTTATAGTTTTTGTGATGTTTTTTATTTACTCTATGTAATTTGAATTTTCGTCTCATTGAATTATTTAATTGTTTCATCAATTACTTAAAAGAATACTCTTAATAACTACAACTTAAGGCTACTTACAATCTAGTCTAAACGTGACAGAAAATTTTGACGAAATAAACCCAAAACAAATAAATTTATTGCAATTATTAAAAAAAGTTAACTGACGTTTAGTGTTATTTGACATTTTGTCTCAGGCAGGCTTGGATACAGGAAATTAACATGGAGTTTTTATTTTTTTCCGAATACAGGAGTAACCGAAATCAAAAGCTTGTGGTCTCGAAAAGGGCTTAGTAACGCTAACCCGGCAAATTCAAATTTCTATTTTTGGAGGGCCGTTTTCGCTCAAATGAAGTTAATTGGAGAATCGACAAAAATGTCAATAAGATAGCCCTTTTCGAGCACTACAAGCTTCATCAATCAGATTTTGATTTCTGTTACTCGTGCAGCCGGACAAAAATAAAAACTAATTTCCTATAACCAAGCCTGACTGGGACACCCGGTATTTAACAGACACCAATTTGACAAAAATAAAGCTCGTTTTAGTCAGTTATTTATTCTTCGACTTTTTTATTATTTTAATTTTTCTAGAAGTTTAGTACTAAAGGAGTCTGTTCAGAATAATTGGATTTTAAATACAAAATCAATTTTTATAATTATTAAAATTAGTCATAAGTAAAAGAATTCCTGAAATAAATAGCTGTGTTATAATAAAAATTATTTTACATATTCAATTTTTGAGACAGAATAGTAATTAAGGTATCAAAGGTGTTATAAGTACATAGAAATAAGTAATAATGCATGAGGTCGATGGTGTTCTATCCGAGGACCATTTAGCCTGCGAAAAGTACGTCGACCGAAAGCGTTATTATTTCCATAACACCCAATTCGTTTACTATTTTATTGGAAAGATTTTTTCTAGATTTTTTAAAATATCTATGACTTTTACTGCTTTTCTAATACAAGAAATCAAGTAATTTGTAAATGTTGCTGCAGATACACCATATCAACAATAAAATTAAAAATCTAATCTATAATAGCGCCGTTATAACATTTGATCTGCCCCATCAACGTAAAATAACAGTTAAAGACTGATTTAATATGTACAAAAACAAATTTAAAAATAAATAGAAAATAAAATTTAATCTAATCTTCAAAATTAATGTCAAAATTACTGTCATCATTTTGTATCGTATACAGGGTAATTCTTAAAAATAGACCGACAAAATTTTATCACAGCTTCCCAAGTATAAATGGAGACAAACTGTACCCTTTTTACGTTTATACCTTTTAGGGGCAAAACCCCCTTGATCCGTGCCACTTATGGCGTTTATGAATTGTTGCAATTATCAAGTACATTTTCATCAAATTAAAACCATGGTTTCCACTACCTGTGCTAATACTATTTACGAATACATCAGTGGCGTACGCTTTACCTTAAAAATGACTTTAATAAATTTTATTTGGAGAACAGATAAATGAAGAATTTTTTAAATATTTTTTCCAGCATGTACTCATTTGATACAACCAAGGATAAAATTTTGTCGGTCTATTTAAGAATCACCCTGTATTTTTAGTTTTTATAATTTTATCAATTTTTTCATTTATTTCACAGTTGACAAAAATGATTATTATCTACACATTTTAAGTGAAATAGATTTTCCATGCCCAACTACTATCAAACAAAATATGTATTTCATTTTTTAAGTATAATTATAGAAAAATATTCTGTTAATAAGAGGTATATATTTTTTTAGATCAGAAAAAAATAAGCTTTTTAAAATTGCCATAGCCACNCATAGCCACCTATGACTGTCATTAAAAAAAATACAAGTCCATCTTATTACCGCTAAACACATAACTGAAAAAAATTGTTAGCACACGTAAAAAAGTGCCTGTATAATGTCTTTATTTCAAATCCGTATCTTCTATTTTTTTAAATAAAATAAATAAAATATATTTTATATATTATGATTTTACATTATTAGTTTCTACGTAAAAAATAACGTATGCTCGTTGAATAATATACTATGTATTATTGTTATAAATTGTTATTACGCCAGAAAATAAAAATAAAATTGAAATGATTATTTACTTTGAAGTAAATAATAGGGGTGATTTTTACAATTCTCACACCTGTTTACATGCAAGTGAAAATTACAAAATGGCCACATAGTTGAAATGCAATAAAAAATGGTAATTTTTTTTCAAAAAATGAATCAAGTTTTTTTAATATCGAAGATATTAATTCTAATAAAATTGTAACAAATACGCCCGACTAGGGAAATATGCTTACTTGCTCAGTGTTATTTGTGCTTCATAGGCAAAAAACTCATTTTTTTCATAAGTCCTTCTGTTATGAAGCTCTCGATATGATATTGGTTTCAAATTCAAATTTCAAATGAATGATATTTTATTATTTTTGTCTGTTTAAAGATATAGAAGTTGAGAATTTAAAGTTACTGAAGTCTAAAGTTAGTCTTGTTTTCGTGTTGTAGATTTCTCCTAATTTAGTTAATTCTATAGCAAAATTTTCCCATGTTGGAACTCGAAAGAATTCTGTCGCTACTGACCGGATGTTATATAGAATGTGAAATTTTCTTGTTGATTATGATTTTCTCATTATTGAAAGAGATAAGGCGAAGGTTATAATTATTTTGATTAATAATTGCTTTTGACCTATATCCGGATTAAATAGTATAACGGAAGAAATTAATTCCCGTCAGTATTTTTTATAAAAATCATTTCTTAATAACCGTGAGATTAACATTACAACAGTAAGGTTTACATCGGTGACGAATTTTGCGTAGGATCAGACGATCGTATCCGTCTTTCATGAATCATAACATTTCTTTTGTACGATCATACATATATTGAGGTCGTTATAAAAATGTATGTTGCAATGTCATGTGCATAGTTCACGCTAAAACAGTTGTTCCTTTATTCACAGTCAACTACGAAACTCAACTTGCAATGAATGTCAATTTTATATTATAGTCGAACAGTAAATTTAAAATTTAGACAAGTAAAAAAACAACAAATCGTATTATTAATTCTCATCGAAGCAGTGGCTATACTTGTCGAAATTTTAAATGAGCATTTAATTTTTTAATAGTTGTTCAAAAACTCAGACATCGGCGTAACTTGTATATTTATTCTTGCTTTATTTTTCTTAGTTCAGTGATCTTTTTCTTTTTATGCCAGCACTTAATTATAAGTTCTATAAGTGTTGTCAGGGTAGGGGACAAGGTAGAGACAGTAATTGCTAGTTTCTGACTTGACAACTTATTATTTTAACAGTTATGACATGGTAGTCACATATTTTAATTACATTTGTCGTGGAATTGTTAATTCATTTTGTAGGTAAGCATTAAAGCAATAATTTTCTACAAAAATGCTTAAAACCGTGTTTTTTTTTGGACACTGAATTTGGCTTTTATCGTTCAAACAACTGTATTGTAGCAATTTTTTTATAACAAAGTACTGTTTTCATATAATCCACATTTTGTGAAATTCGAACGGAATACAGGATGTGTAGATGCATTTTTATATAACATTGAGGTTTATGGAATCTTGTAATAAAGTCATTTTTTCTTGAATCTTTGAAAATAATTCGGCTTGAAAATGCTCTCCCTTTCCAAAAAAAATAATAACTCATCGTAAGGTTATCAATTAAAAATTTTCAAGTAATCAAAGAAGTTACTAAAATGAGTCGTTGTCTCGTTCGGAAACAACAACGATTCGTCCGCACAAGGTACTTGTAACAAAAATAACTATTTTTCTTAGTTTGGTGCAGAAAATGATAAAAAAGTGCTACTTTTAGTTATTTAGTACTTGTATCAAAAATGACGAATAAGCTGGTTGGTGAATTTTCTAAATAATTACAAAAACATAATTAAAAAATTCTGTAAACCGAAGTTTAGAAACTATTTAAGCTTCAAAGTTGACGAATAAATTTTATAATTCTGGTCTATGTTACCTTTTCTAAAACAGAGAATTTTATTGTTAACAACAGTAAAAATTATTTGTGTAAGACTTGAACAAGTAATTTTTTATTTAAAAAAAGTTAGGTGTAATTTATCTAAAATAAATGAATAAAGTCATGTTGTCTTAGTTTCTTGAGAAACGGAAATAATGTTAATTGTTGGCTACTTTCATTATTTTTGCTGCTACATTACAACGTTGCCAGCTTAGTAAAATTCATAATTCATCATAGCTCAAAAAAATAAGACAGGAGATTTTTTCAAACATTTTTTACGGGCTCCCCAAAGCTTTTCCAAGAATGAATCATTTAGGTCGTCAGTCAATTTTTGGTCACCATGTATAAATCGCTACATAGTTTCTGTATCATCCCATACCTTCCAGATTTGTATGTGCACCTGCAATTCGTATTACAATTATTTATTATTAAATTTCTGACGCAATCATACCCCGTATTAGTGATTGTATTTGTAAATTATACATAATAAATTAATCTACGTTAGTCTAAAAAGCTTTTCGCTTAGTAATTTACGGGCTTTCTAAATGTCAGCGTAATTCCTTACTCACAGGAATGAATAATTTCAACTGACAATCATAGAAAATTAGATTTTTTTACAATGAACAATAAAGGTAAACTGTATTTAAGTAACAGAAATTAATTTCTTGTAGTAATTTCTGGCTCACGTCATTATTGTGTGAGATTCTTTTGAACTTAAAAAATGAAAATTGAAATGGGACGTGCTTATGAAAAGATACCATCGAAAAAATAGTTGAAAAGAATAAGTACATCATTATACACAATTAAACTTGTAATTTCCCATCTAAGTCTTGAGAAATCCCGGCTAAAAGTTAATGAAGATATCAATTTTTGGCTGTTTCAAATTCAGCAGTTACATTTGGGTTACTTGAGTGTTAATTAAGTTTAATGAGAGATATTAGTTGTATATAAATTACGTAATTTCCAATTTTATTGATTTTTGTCACCCTAAAAAGGAAATTTTGCAATTAATCTCAACACTTGAGATTTTAATTATTGAGGTCACATTCTTGACATGATTCAAGTAAAATTGCCTTTCAGGAAAATGTCAGTTGTTCAGAGCAGAAACAATAATAAACAATTCGGAATTTATTAACATGAACGTCAAAAATAGAATTGCATGCATTCTTAATTTTATATTTCATTGTTTTTTCTTATTGTTGTTTTGACGGTGGAAACTAAATTGTCTTGAATGAAAGCAATTTAGTTTTGAATCAATGTGTGTCGTAAACGCTGTCGTAAATTTTCGCGATTCAATGACTAATTAATTAAATCGCGAATGTGGGAAATGAGTAATGATATTTAATAAGTCGTCAACACTAAGAATGGACCATAAAACTTGCGGTTTGTGAAGACTTGAATAAATATGAGCGTCATAAACGCGTGACGTGAATTTAATACTAGTTAATTTTAGGAATCTTAATTTTTTGCAGGTATTTCCTTCAGCCCAGATCGGCGAAAAATCGTCCGTCCTTTACGTACTCGACGCCTCCCGGTACAAGATTGTCCAAAGATAATTCTCTTGGTTCCCTCAGACTCCAAGTGCAGTATAATGAGGACAGGGTTTTTCCTGCAGAAATCTACGAGTCTTTAAAGCATTTGTTGCTGAAAAGTGTTGACACGAAGGTTTGTGACTTTTTCTGAAGTGTTTCAAATTTTTGTGTTTTTTTTTTTTTTAAATCAACAGCCGATTACTGCAAGTGCTGTATACGTTTTGGGCGAAATCATATCAAGTAAGATGGAAATTGCCCAACCTTTGGTTAGGATATTTATGCATCATGGTCAAATTGTTCCCATCATCAAGGCTTTGGCCGACGCCGAAATTTCGATGTTGACGTAAGTATTCAGTTTATTTGAGTACGGATAATAAAGTGTCGTTTATTTTTATTGAAACAAAAGGTCACTCTGACACTGATTTTTTGAATTTCCGACAGTTTTTCTTAGTTTTTTTTTATTGAATAGTTAAAAAATCACTGGTTCAATGTAAAACAGTTGGTGGGCAATAAAATAGTTTGAATTAATTGAATAGATTAGAACTGATTAAAATTAATTATTTATCTATCATAAAGACATTAAAGTTGATCTGTTTCTTTAATCTGATGGCGTTTTTTGTTATATTATGACAATAGAGTTATTGTGAGCGCTCTTAAAATTAACAGTTAGAATAAGAAACTTTGTGAGATTTTGGATGCAGGTCAGACGTCGTTATTGCAATGTTTGACGACATAATTCGCAATGTAAACATTGCACAGATATTCAAATGTTGATTTTTTATAATTTTTGCAACCAATGAACGTCAAAAGCAAAAAAAACAGGCCAAAGTAGCTCACATTAGTTGTAATTTAACCATTTTCAATTTAATGTGTTTTATAGCTATAAGACAAGAGTTTTATAGACAAAAATGAAGGTCGTAGTTTGAATTAGAGAGTTTAGGGAACGGGAATTTAATAGACCGAGATTTTTAAACTATAAAACTTGTGTTGTCTTCAAATTTTTTTCCAACACTAATATTGGATCGGAAATTTTACAAATTCAGAAATTGTTATAAAAGAAAGCAGTTTGTGAAAATAATGTCAAAATTAACAAAATGCCAAGATAAGTGTATTTAATGTAGGTATGAACTTGTAAAGTACCGGGTGACTATTAATATTTGTGGCAAAAAAATCTATTGGCAACACTGAAGTATTGGTAATATTACTTTTAATGGTAATACATGGTAATACATACTTTTAATTTTAATAATAATATAATAATATAATTTAATTTTATATCAGGATGTTTCGGGTGACGGCTAAATAAGCAGTCGCCCGTCGCAGATGAATGACATTTGCCTATAAAAGTTTGACGTTCGAATTAGAAAGTCAAAGTTGCCAAACTAAAGTTTTAAATTTGACACCAACTTGAGGTAAAAAGTCACAATCATTTACAATCATCTGGTACATCGTTATTCACGACGTATTTTATAGAGCAGCGTGTAATAACGGTAACAAAAGAGGTAAGGGTAAAAATGCATTAAACAGTATTAGATATTAGTGTTGGAAATTTTTTTTTTACATTATGATTTTTTTTCTTACAGACATGGTTTTCAGTAAGATTTTTGGTCATTTAATATGAAGTGAAACAAAAAGTTTTTAAAGAATTTTCCGAGGTATTATCACACATTAACCTGATTATTAAAGACAAAAATCGGAACCACGAGATTTTATATTTTTAAACAGCATCAAATTTTATTTGGAAGATGTTTTGTAATCTAACGACATGTTAAGTACAGTTTTGAGTTTTCTGTGCTAAAATTATTTATGCATATACAGGGTGGCCAAAAAGAATGGAACCAAGCGTTTTTTCTTAAACATTTGCCTTCAGAAAATAAAAACTAAAATGCTATAAAAATGTGAATATGTATTTTGAGAATCAAATTTTGTTTTGTTTTCTAGTTGTGATTTTTTTTCAAAATAAGTAGTTGTAATTCTTAGATCATATTCTTTGTAAAAAAAATGTATGAAAAAATTAAAAATTTTGCAGAACTCAAAAACAAAATAATATTACGAAATTTTTTTTCTTTATAAACGTCACATTTTTATACTTCGTATTTTATCATTCCTTAATTAGTTTTTCAAGAAATAAATATTTTGATCAAAAAACGTTTGGTTTCATACTTTCTATTCACTTGATATTTTTTTAAACATATCACTATCACTTGTCACTAGAAAGGAAATATTTCGAATGTCAAGTAGTTGTTTTAATGAGTTCATTATCAATGTTTTCATAAAAAAAGAACGTGTTTTTAACATAGAAATACATAATAGTTTTTTGTTTTTTTTTTGATAAGTATTGTAGGTAAGTAATGTAAAAAAATGAGTGACTTGGGATTAATTGCTAAGTTTGATGTCTGACAATATTTTTTTTTATTATTTTAAGGAAATTGGAAATATATTTTATTTCTTCCTGTTTTTCCTGTAATATTTAGTTTGCAATAAGTTGTTATTTTTAGAATGTAGGGAATTGATCCGAAAACAGAGTACTTCGAATAATGACGTCATATCCGTCCATGTCACAAATTCAGATTTTCACCTTTTAAAACAAAACACTACTTGTCGTCCAATTAGTGGGTATTGATTCTATAGACGTGGGTGCAGTCCTCCACACAATCAAATATTTATACACATTTCATATACAAAGTTGGAAAATAGTGGGAGGTTCTTTTCTCCAATTGAATGAAATACGTGTGGGTTTTCGTACGGTAGCTCCGCCGTCAAGGGGTGAGGGCGGCGCCGTTTTCATTCATTAAATTAAACGCGTGGGTTGACTTTACATTTTCCGCCTCCGTAATGTTTTTCACAAGCTTTACTAAAATTTTATCATAAGCAAAACCGTACTTAATTACCGTGGAATTAGTTACGTTCTGTAAAATGCGAATTGACGTAACTGTGAAAGAGGTGTTGCTAATTGGTTTTGTTAATTTTTTTACAGGGATCCGACTACGATATTCCGTGGTAATACTCTCGTTTCGAAAATGATGGATGAAGCGATGCGTCTCATTGGTCTTCAGTATCTACACAAGACTTTACGTCCAACAATCGAGCTCATTTTTAATGAAAGAAAACCGTGTGAAATCGATCCAACACGCGTCCGTGATTCCAATACCGTCCAAACAAATCTCAACAATCTCAAAACTTACGTCCTCAAAGTTTTTAAAGCAATAACTCAAAGCGCTATTCATTGTCCAGCTCTCATGTGCCAGATATTTTACAATTTGAAGGAATGTGCGATGAAACGGTTTCCTGAAAATAAAGAAGTCAGATATTCAGTCATTTCAGGATTTATTTTTTTGAGATTTTTTGCACCAGCGATATTAGGACCACGACTTTTTGACTTGACAAATGAACAAATCGTATGTCACTATTAATGAATTTCTAACTAATATTACAGTATTCTGTTTACAGGATAGTCAAATAAATCGGACACTGACATTAATTTCGAAAACAATCCAATCGCTAGGCAATCTTGTGAGCTGCAGGTCGAGTCAGCAAGTTTGCAAAGAGGAATATATGGAGTCATTGTATAAAGAATTTTACACCGAGACTCATGTCACAGCAGTTCGACAATTTTTGGAAATTATCTCAGCCATTTCGAATCCGGAAAATCGTGATAACGACACACCTGTGACTTTGAAAGAGGGGTAAGTTTTGTTGTTCCAAATAAAAAGCTTGAAGTACTAACTATTCTTATTGTTATGCAACGGATAGGGAAATCAAAAGGTCAGTTTTTGTGTCGCTAACTTGAATTTTTATACAGTTCAAATGGTTTACCAAAATAACACTATCATGTTGAGTTATGTAAAAATAGGTATATTAGTTCAGTGAAGTATTATTATAAGAAAATGTGGTAAATATCTTTCTTGTGAAGAATTTATAAGGATTTTTTTATATATACATATGTCCGCTGATTGAGTTTACTACAGGAAAAAAAATTATCTTTGATTTTACGCCAAAACTGCAAAGGAAAAACATTTTTTGTTTTACCTGAAACGAGCAAATCTGTAATTAAAACTTCATTATTATAACTCACTAGAAAGAAAAGTTCATTTTTCTCTGCTTTTTAAGTTCTATCACATTGGCAGTTTTATTATTTTTCCAATGATGTCACTTTGACAAATAAGTTTAAGCAAGTTAAATAACAAAAATGTTTGTGAAAAACATAATTTTAATAAATATCAACTCAAAGAACAGCTTTAAGATAAAAACCAGTCATTTTTAACAAGAACTATGATTATTTAATTAATAAATTAATTGTCAAAGTAACATATAGTTGTCAAATAAATTAAACCGCCAATGGGATAGGACTTAAAAAGGAGAGAAAAATATTATTCTAAGTCGAGAATTAAAATCTTTTCACTGAATCAGAATAATGAAGTTTTAAGTACATATTTGCTCGTTTTAGGTGAAGCAAAAATGTTTTTCCTTTTCAGTTTTGGCGTGAAATTAAAGATAAAAATTTTCCTCTTGTAAAATCAATACGGGGACATATTGTAACTGGAGGGGAGATCATAGAATATTATTAAAACCAATCACTTTCTGCATCGAATAGTTTTTAAATTTATTTTCTTTATTTTTGCGAATTTCACTGGACTATTTAATTTTGGTAAACTGTTTTTAAAAAATGATAATTTCTGAATGTTTTGGTCACTTTAAGTATATTTGTATGATTATCTTTTTTTATTGACAGACTGATGATAAAGCGTGCTCAAGGACGAAAAAGGTTCGGAAGGAAGAACTTCAAGCAGAGATATTTCAAATTGACAACTCACAATTTGAGTTATGCTAAAAGCAAAGGCAAAGAGGCACTGTGCCAGATACCTCTGTCGAATATTTTGGCTGTGGAAAGGCTAACTGAGAAATCGTTTAAGATGAAAAACATGTTCCAAATCGTTCAAGATGGACGTACTCTGTATGTCCAAGCGGCCAATTGTGTCGAAGAAAAAGAGTGGGTGGATTTGCTCACGAAAATGTGCCAGAATAACCAAAATCGGCTGAATCAGTATCATCCGTCCGCATTTATTAACGGGAGATGGTCATGGTATGAAGACAACAACACTTTGGTGATTTTTTCGTTGATTTATTTATTATTGCAGTTGTGAGTCCCCGAACGAGTTGGCTCCGGGTTGTAGCAAAGTGTCATCGAGTGATAGCAATAATTTTCACATTACCTTGGATCCGGAGAGGGAGTTGCAAAGGATTCATTCGTTGATTATGTCTCATATGAATCAACTGGAGTTGATTATGTGCCAACCTGAGGCGTTCATGAAAGATATTTTACAATTTAAAACTTACGGAAATCATGACGTCAAGCAGTTTTTTAAGGTGGTAAGTGAGTTGCGAGATGTCGCTGCGAAAATTGAAGCCAAACATAAGACATATATGCGGACCTTAGCCAGAGATACGAAATATGGCAGCTTGTGAGTGGTTTGGTTTAGGTGTGTATTGAGATAGTGACGTTTTTTTGTTTCAGAGCTGCCCCCATAGGTGACGATAATTATTTATTGGCATCCAGAATGAATCTTGATTCGTTGCTATTAAGGCGATAAATACTTCCGGCACTGTACAAAATAACCTAAAATCTCAATTTGAAGACTGCAAACTTAATGTTAAGCAATTAAAGAACACCAGTGTATTATTCTAAAAGAAGTTAATCTTATTGAAGATTTTAAATTAGTTGTTAAGGTTCAAAGACAATCAAGTTATATTTAGTTTTTCCAATGTATGTATATTTACGAGTATGTTATTTTTATTTTTCTTTGTATTAAATGAGTACAAATATGTTGTAAAAAGCGTGTCTTATATAAATACATCCTTATAATAAATGCAGGGTTGTAATTTTAGGGAAAGTCGAGAATTTGAATTATTTTTAATAAAACATTTTATCCATAAAATATGAAGCGAGTTCTTTATAAGGATGATATTTTCTGGGTACTGTATAGTGTAAATATTTAGAGGCCATGAGCACAGGGCATTTATAAATTGAGTTCATTTATATTTTTTTCAAGTGTTTGTTATTTAAATAACAGCTTTTTTAATCGTTTTTTAATTTTATATTAATGACGTTTTTAGCATAGCTTCTTTTTCTTGTCCAATTTTCTTGATGTAGGTATATCCCGAAGCAGTCAAACTTGACATTATTGACATTATACCGCTTAGTAGCTATAAACTCCATATAGAAAGTAGGAGGAAAATTGTAAATTTCGTTTAATATTCTGTAAAGTGGTGTTTTTTAATATAATTTGCATTTAATGTAATTTTAATGATTTTTGTTTTTATTAACTTATTAACATTTTTGCAAAATTGTTTAAACTGTTCATGTTGATTTAAGTGTTATCAAATTTTAGGACTTATTCCAATAAATTTTATGTTTATTTTATTGAAGCTTTGTTTAACCTACAATTTACCAATTCCTAAAGTGTTAGGTACTTGAAAGTTACTTTGCTTTGAATATGTGTTTCTTTTTGTTTATTAATTATCATTATTTAGATATAATCAAATAAATACAAACTGATGCACAAGAATGAATCTGTTGGCA
The DNA here is from genome assembly GCF_015345945.1 of Tribolium madens. Lineage (NCBI taxonomy): Eukaryota > Metazoa > Arthropoda > Insecta > Coleoptera > Tenebrionidae > Tribolium > Tribolium madens. The sequence goes on along the minus strand of NW_025401068.1, from coordinate 2,316,655 downwards.
ATCCTGACTCTAATTTTTAAAGGTTACCTACCATTGCAATACGCTTTTGATTAACAACAATTCAACAATCTTGAGGAGTTGTACGTCAAGTATTTGGCAAGCAAAACCGTATCCGGTTGCAGTGTTTCAAATTATTAACAAAAATACTTTCAAATCTGTTACCAACAGACCCAGTCTTTCTGGATCACTTCGTAGTATCTCGTTAAAACGAACTCAATTCGAGTTTAGCAATTGTTTTTGAAGAGGGGACCACGGAGCAATTTTGTTAGACACATAGCAAAAAATATCACACTTTAGACAATAAGCATTGACCAAAAATTAAAATTCAATCTAACCTTTACTGCACCGGACGGGTTATTTTTGTTAATTGATATTATTTGGGCTAAAAGTCCATAAAAATGAAAATAAAAAAAAATTACCAAGAGTCCGTTGGATTTTAATCACTCAATCTGACACTTCTGACAGTTGTTGACATTTCGTGTCAATGTGGTTCACTCTCTTCAAGAAAATTAAATTGTACAGGATGCTGCATTTTGGAATAGGGAATCTCCGAAATTAATAGGTTTAGCTAAAAACAAGTAATACATTCTGGGGCTCATTTTTTGAGAAAATAATATTGGTTAAAACCGCATTCCGCTATCGTCTTTTGTTTTCGACTTATAGACAAAAATTGACATTTTAGCGAAATCTAAAAAAATTCATATCTTCGTTATTATAGAAGACACAGATTTGAAATAAAGACATTATACAGGCACTTTTTTACGTAGAATTTAATAATGTAGTTAACATTTTTTTTCAGTTGTTTGTTTAGCAGTAATAAAATAAACTTGTATTTTTTTAAATGGGAATCATAGATATGTTATTTTTAAAAAGCTTGTTTTTTTCTTATCTAAAGTATATATATTTGTAACAAATTATTATAATACATCTTTAGCAAAAAATTATCTTTGATTTTTGTTCTCAGTTGGCCATGAAAAAATGTTACATCTTCAACTATAAGGATTTAAACTATATTATTCAACCAGTGTCACTAATGAAAGAGTTTTCTAAGTACTAAGTAATGAAAAAAATGCAAAATAAATCATAAATCAACTTATTGGCGACTAATAATATTTCTTTGTTTTTAAACAAGCTAACAATACCATTGTAACGTCTAGTGATACATAGAGTGTTGTAAAAAAAGCCGCTTTAATTCTTCAGTAAAATATATTTTATATGACACAAAAATGACGGTATGGCTATACAAATACCCAAATTCCATCTATGTAGAACGTTATCATACCTCCATTAGATCGTCAAAAATATGTTCTTTTTAATTGTGTTGACTGTTGACACATTTGTTTTTCCTATTTTTGGAGTTTTTTAAACTATGTTATAATTTTGTTCTGAGGCGCTCGCATATTTGTTCAATACTTCTACAGTATCGTATTTTTTAAATTTTTAAAATTTTATCTATTTTTTTCATCTACTTTACAGTTCACAGAACTCTTATTGATTATTATTTACACATTTGGAGTGAAATATAGTTTTTCCATGGCCAACTATTATCAAACAAAATATGTATTTGATTTTCTAAGTATACTTAATTATAAAAAAAAATATTCTGTTAAAAATCAGAAAAAAAAATAAGTTTTTCAAAATTGCCTTAGCCGTCTATAATTTCCATTTAAAAAATACAAGTTTATTTTATTACGGCTAAACCAATAACTCAAAAAAATGTTAACTACATTATTAAATTCCTCGTAAAAAAGTGCCTCTATAATGTCTTTATTTCAAATCCGTATCTTCTATAATAACGAAGATATGATTTTTTTTAGATTTCGCCAAAATGTCAACTTTTGTTTGTAAGTCGAAAACAAAAGACGATAGCGGGATGCGGTTTTAACCAATATTATTTTCTCAAAAAATGAGTCCCAGAATGTATCACTCGTTTCTTATATGTAGAAAATGTTATAATTTATACGCCATTTTATACACAATTTTAACTGTTTTGTCGATTTTTTAATGTGTTATCAATTTACATACTATTCTATAGTTTTCAATAGTTTTAAAGTGCTACCTTCAACCACATACAGTTGACAAAAAATGATAAAAAAGCATTTTATAAAAAAACTCATATAGTAATTTTCTTATAAGCCTTGATAATGAAATAATAAAATTTCGAAACGTCGGCTATTTAAGGAAAAGTTTTTTATTTGTCCTCAACTCGTGATCCACTATATAAACAAATGATGCAGGACGTTAACAACTACAACTAAATTTTATTTATATTTGAATATTTTTTCTCAGTTTGGATTTGTACTTATCTAATAAAACCCTTAAGCAAATCCATCACGATTTGTAGGTCAATATCGCAATCACACCTTCTATTTATTTATATCAAGCGCTTGTGTTTACATACTTTTACTATACATATTAATATAAACATTTCAATTATTAATTAATATGACACTCGTGGTTTTATTATTAAAATATTAATCTCAATTATTATTTTTGTGATATTATTGTGAAAACTTTTATTCTATCAGTAAATATTAGGTAGAGGTTGAAGTCCTGCAAAATTGCGACTTTGTTATACCATGATATCACCCACTATCTAATCCTGCAATCGATTTACTCGCCGTATCCATAGAAACCTTCGTCCTGCGATTCGGTTTTCTCTTTTCATGTCTCTAGTAGCAAACTGGATGACACGCAACGCGCATTAATAGTCAGAAATGGAAAACATTTACCGCTTCAAAAAGGTAATCGCTTAACAAAATAATAGCCTGCTGCCAGTAATTGTTTAAATCACTTAATTTAATTTGATTCGATGCCATTTGTCGATTCTAAACACGGCATGTCGAATCGTTTTAAGACTGATTCAGACACTACTTGCTGTTCACGTTGGTCACTTCGTCCATATAAGTATACAACATATTGCAGAGAATGGTGTATCCGGAAAAGTTAACTTTGGACCAAGTCGGTGGCAAAGCGCCTTCTGCAAAATCCTCGTCATGGTGCAATGGACCGTTAGAAAAATACAACAAAATAAACGTTGTTGACAGTGCTAAAGTAACGTGCAAAAGTGAGGTTCGCGAGGAGAATAGGTCGCCCTCGTTCGAAAACGACTCCACGTAGGTTCATCCACTTGCAAAGTGAAGGGTTTCACACTTGGTTGTAGATCAGCAAATCGCCAGTTTATCCAAGACCGAATCAGACACCTCGTCGATGCTTTCAGCACAAGGGCTCAAGCTGCAAGGGAAAGAATCGAGACTCCTGCGACTCCGTCCTCCATCAGCAGCAGGGAGACAGTGGAGCCGCCCCCAGTGCAAATCAAGCCAAAACTAAGCACTACATCGGACAAGAGTATCAACGAAGTTCCTCAAACTAAATCCAAATCAAATTCCATCTATAGGAATATTAAGTACGTTTTGGATAATAAAGTTATCGACCCCAATGGTAAAATTTACATCACGTGGATGTCAATTGCCGCCATGGCTGTTATGTATAACGCCTGGGTTATCCCTCTGAGGAGCACTTTTCCATATCAAACGCCCCAGAATAGGCCAGTATGGATGGCGTTTGATTACTTAGCCGATTTTGTTTACTTGCTCGATATGATTCTCATTCAGCCAAGAGTCAAATATTTGAACGAGGGGTTTTGGGTTACTGATATGGCGCAGCTTAGGTATAACTACATCAAGAAAAAGGCTTTTAAGGTAATGAAACGTAATTTTTTTCTTAACTACGTTTCTTGTTTTATTATTTCTTTATTTTCCATGAAAAGTGTTTTCACTATTTTTGTTTTTTTTATGGAAAATTATATTTTTTTTTGATCAAAGTTATCTGATTTGACTAAAATTCGGCATTATTTACGACATCGGAGACGTAGTTTTTATTTTTTTATCGGTTTCTGTCTGTTATTAGCAATGTTACATGCACAAAAATAGTCTGGTAACTATGACATAACTTTATTGATTGCTGTAAAATTTTACAATATTGAAATGTCAATTTTACAATACCGATATGTCATTTTTACTGACATATCGATATTGTAAAATTGTAAACTCGCTCGGATTTCAAACTGACATCTGCAGCTATCATTATATTCAAGAATTTTTGGATTTAATTTGTTCAATTTTTGGCTTATTCGACAGAAACCGATAAAATCTTGAACAAACCTGGGATGTAATAATGTCATAACATCCTAGGTATGTTAATAGCTATTAATATCATTGTTAATTTTGTATGTTATTTTGATTGTGAATTCTTTATCTCTAGAACCTCCTGAAATCTAATTTTTGCTTTTATAATGGTAAAAACCTGATATGTTTTATGAAGTATTTATTGGTGACAAAAAACAAAACATTTTATCTTTTCTTTTGATAAACTTCGTTTTTATGCATTGCGGAATTTTCAGAATTAACGACTATTATAAGATTTATAAGTGACATTAGCTGTATAACAACAAGAAAACGTAAATATTCTTTAACAAATTTTTATATGTACTCGTACATCTAGAAAATAATGAATTAATTTTTTTAATTTTCTTTTGGACTTTTTGGTGTCGTCACTGAGATAACTGAAATAACAGTTATAATTCTCACTTGAGGATGACCACTTTGTGGTTGAAACGCGTCGTGGTTAAAAGGCAGATTAGGTGTTTTTGGGAAGTTAGTGTGTGTTATTTAAGCACGAATTTATTAAAATTTTAAGCGATCTCTGGTTCAGTAAGTGGGTACCCTATTTATTAGTGTGTAAATAAGGACGATTCATGACTGTAATTAAGTGAGAAAAGCAATACTTTACATCTTTTAGAACAGAAGAAAATAAGTAAGGATAAATCGTAAACGCACCATTTTTTAATTTTTTTTAAATCACTGTCAATTGGTATTAAAAAATATAAAATTAACAAAAATTATTGTCTTTAACAGTTTAAGTTTATGGTTAATTTTTGGTACTAACAAACAACAAAATATCAACAGTACATACAAACTGTAAAAAAAAATTGTAGATAATAACAGTTTTATAAAAGATTGTTAGGTAAAGAAATAGAAAAAAAATGGTTAAAATATTTTGTAATTTTCTTTTTTTTTTGAGCATAAAATAAACCGTGTTGCGATATTTGTAACGTTATTTGCTTTTTCGTTAATTGTACCATAAATTACTATTGTGTGGCTAATATAGGGTTCTTTCTGCAATTTTAAAACGATAGTTATAAAACTGTTATTTAGATAAAAAAGACTTTAGTTAAGTTATAAGACTTGAAAAAAATTTACAGTGATAATGCACATTTTTTTAAAAATTCAGTAGCCCAGTAATAAAATAAAATTCTTTGAAAATTTAACAAAAACATTCCTATGTGTATTAAGTGTTCAAAAGTGGTGAAAACTATTCACGTTTTCACTATATTATTATTTATCTTTAATAAATAGGTACCTACATAAATGTTGAAAATTTGTATTATTTTATTGTCTGGTGGATTAAGCTTTTCAGCTATATTTTAAGTCCGGGAAATGAACTAATACGGTATCGGACTCGGTGTAAGTTGTATGTACGTAAGAGTCAGTTAAATGAGCTGTTACAATATTAAAACCGGTAAGTCCACTTATTATTTTTGAGGCAATAAAAGATCTAAAGTCACATCAAAAATTTTTGAAACAGTATGAAATAATAGTCTGATTTACGTTATGAGGCCGGTAAGTCAAATATTACAGTACGAATGGCTTACCGGATCGTAATGTGTTTTATTGCATACTGTTTCAAGCAAATTTGCCAAAAAAATTGATTTGACATTTTATTGTGTCAAAAATAGCAATACGGTAAGTGTTGCTTGGTTACACTTACCGGTTCTGATATAACAGCTCACTTCCTCGATTAAAAATGGAGCCGGAAAGTTTAATTTACGGGACAGTATGAACTACGATATACACCTGGTAAACCTACTGGTGCGGTACTCATTTCAATGATTTTTTTATAATATTTTACAATAAATGAACTACAATTTTTACTAATTTACTTTTTTTATAATATTTCTGTCTTCTGTGTGCAATATTATTTTCTTCTTTTTTACTTTGTTATTAGTTGTGCAATTTTGAATCTCAAATCTTAATTTGTTTGTGAAGATAAAATTTTTGTTTTCAGTTAGACTTGGTGTCTCTTATACCTCTGGATCTTCTCTACTTGGTATTAGGCCCTGAATGTGTTATTTTACGCATCCCACGCTTCTTCAAATTGCACACATTTTGGGAGTTTTTCAGTTTCGTGGACAAACTCCTCGCTAATCCTTACATAATAAGGATAACCCGGACTTTGATGTACATGATGTACTTAATCCACGTAAACGCATGTGCGTATTATGCGTTTTCTTCGTGGGAAGGGATCGGAAGCAATAATTTCGTTTTTGATGGAGTCAACAATGCCTACATAAAATGCTTTTATTTTGCCACCAAAACTGCAACCTCAATCGGAAAGAATCCAAAACCGACTCAAGAAATCGAATATATGTTTATGACGGTGTCATGGCTAATGGGCGTGTTTGTATTCGCTTTGTTAATAGGGCAAATACGAGACATAATTTCAACGGCAACAAGGTCTAAAACCGAATACAGAAAACTAGTAGATGAAACTTTGGAATATATGAGAAGGTTGAATTTGCCGCAAGATATGCAAAGGAGGGTCCAATTATGGTTCAACTATACATGGGAGACGCAACACACACTTGGTAAGTGTGTCAATTACCATTCTATTGATTTTATTCCACTTTTTGTAGATGAGAAAAACATCTTAGATTGCCTACCCCATAAAATGAAGACCGACATCGCCATAAATGTTCACATTCAAACCCTCAGCAAAGTTAAACTTTTCGCTGACTGTGACGAAGCCCTCCTTCGTGAGCTCGTTCTCCAGCTGAAATCGGTCATTTACCTCCCTGGTGACATAATTTGTAAAAAAGGCGACGTCGGTAAAGAAATGTACATTATCCAATGCGGGAAAGTCCAAGTTATCGGAAGACATGAAAACGAGGTTCTTGCAACTCTCTCTGAAGGCTCTGTTTTTGGCGAAATTAGTCTCTTGGGAATCCCTGGAATGAACCGCCGCACTGCTGACGTCCGATCACAGGGACACTCAAATCTGTTTGTTTTAAGCAAAGCTGACTTAAATGCTGCCTTGTCACACTACCCAGAAGCTCAAGAATTGCTCAATAAGAAAGCGAAAATGCTCATGAAGAAGAACGCTGCTCTTGAAAGAAAACACAACGCTATGATTATCATTGATAATCCCACGCCTCCGGCAAAACAGGCCAAATTACTGGATACGGTTCTGCAAGTGGTGCCGCTTGATTCGAAAACCAATAGACTTTTGAGGTATGGGAGTAGAGGGAAGCCGAGAGGGAGGCCGGAGAATGAAAGGTTTAAGTACAGGAATAGTTTGCCAAGTATTAAAGGACATGGAGGGATTGATAGATCGTTTCAGACCAAAGTGACAGTGCACAGGACTATGAGTTAGTGTAACTAGTTTAATTAGAGAATAATTTTACAGTCGATTGAACACGATATGATTTACGAGTAATTCGTGGTATTTATGAGGAAGTTGGTAGTAGGTCAGGCCTTCAGGAAAATGTCTTCAAGTTTCTTATCTTACAAATTGGAAGATAAATACATAATGACATTTTATCTACATGTGCTGACTCACTTTACGAATATTTTTATAACGGTCATTGAAAAATCAATGTTTATTGCTTGGAAAAAATATTACATCATCTGCAAATTAAGCTTTAAGTATGCTGTGAAAAAGTAGCCTTCTTAGTTCGGAATGATTTAAATTATTATTATAATATTGTTAGTTGAAGAGAGTTACTTATATTGAACCGGAAAGTTGAATTTAATAATTTGTATTTACAGAGTTTTTGGTTTACTACAGGGTGAGTTATTTATAATAAAGACCCTAACTAATTTTTAGACGCAACTTAAAATTTATTTCCAGACAACTTGGCTTTTGTTATGTTTATTAAATTTAAATCAAAGTAGTTGATATGTCATTCATTAAATTTGACAATGTCATCACTTACACTTTTTTTCCTTGAATTCAAAATGTACTCAAATAGCAAAGAAACTGATACATGGAAAATGTCACAGTGTTAAAAAAAATTAAAAAAAAACATACCTACAAGATCACCAGTAACACTAAATAGACATAAAAAATATCAAATCTTAAAAAATAAATGTCAAAATTTATTGTCAGATTGAATTTTTTTTCTTATCTTACTTGAATTTTTTTTTCTGGGGTGTGAGTTCTGAAACATCTTGTAAATGACTCACCCTGTATTTTCTGTACAATAAATAAAAGCTGAAATCAATAAATTTAAAAACAAAAAAATTATTGCTATTTTGAGATACATAACGGGTCGGTTTATAGAAGCGTCATTAAGTTAAATGCAATCAAACGTCAGATTAACTGATCACGTGACCAAATTGAACCAACCATATTCTCAGATTCGCGCGGTTAAAGGCGTATTAACTTTTAATAACAAATTAATTTTTAATTTGCTTTCTATGTATAAACCGACTCTTAGTGAAAAACTGTTAGCGTTTTCTTGGTTGTGCAATTTATCTCAGTTATTTGTAATAATTTGTGTATTTCTCAGTTCATTCTCCTCTAAGTTATTGCTTTGAATACAAAATATTTTACACTGATGATTTGATGAAGCTTTTAGAATGTAAGGGAGATCAGGGCAAAAATTTAAATTTTCAAATTTATTTAGGTGTTGCTGACCTCTTAATAGCTGTTTTTTTTTGTTATACAAAAAATTACCAAAATTTTTTGATAGATTCTATAGGGCTAGGGCGCGAGTTCTGAAACAGCCTGTATTTTGATTTTCTAAAATAATGAAATAAAAAATTCTACAAATAAATTTTTACATCTTCTAGCAAAAATAATAAATTGAAATTTGACTTAATTTTATTGTGCCGATTTTTAGGGCAGTTTTACCCTAAAAACTAATTGTTACGATTATTACAAAATTATTTTTATCATTRTTTCAAATTTTTATGTATACGTACACTTACCAGTGTTTAAAATGTGTTTCTGTTTACATTTATTTAGCTGGTTGCAAATTCAATTTTTTATTGAATTAATAAAAAATATAAAAAAACGTTGTAGTATATTTTCATACATATAGCATTTTTTTCTGGTCTTCTAGCAAAAATAATAAATTGAAATTTGACTTAATTTTATTGTGCCGATTTTTAGGGCAGTTTTACCCTAAAAACTAATTGTTACGATTATTACAAAATTATTTTTATCATTTTTTCAAATTTTTATGTATACGTACACTTACCAGTGTTTAAAATGTGTTTCTGTTTACATTTATTTAGCTGGTTGCAAATTCAATTTTTTATTGAATTAATAAAAAATATAAAAAAACGTTGTAGTATATTTTCATACATATAGCATTTTTTTCTGGTCTTCCATACATTATAAATTTGTTTTTAAATGTAAAAACTGTGTTATTTTGGCGACAGGAACGTGTACTCTTGAAAAGAATGGCCTTTAAAAAAATCATTATTATTGTCATAAGAATTAAAAGTTTGTGAAATTGTTTGTATTTACTTACCTTCATTTTTATACAGACCGGATTATAAATAAACTCCAAACCATAACTTCATTATTTTTAAAGATGACAAAGTTGAACAGATTATTGTGAACAATTTTTGGTATAGACGCTGGATCAATATAAATAATGACAATAAACTGTTCAACTTTGATCATAATGTATTATCATATCTTTTACAATAATATAGTTTATAGCTTGGGACATTTTTTTTAATAGTACAGCCTGTAGATTTTTGTACATTTATTATTGTAAGAATAATTTTTTAAATAATTTGTTGTTTATGGTATTCAATAATTTAGAATAGATTTTATAGAAACTTAACTTTAGGAACACTTTTGCCTTTCAGTATTAGCTATTTTAGGATACTGATGATTGTATAAAAAAATTGCTGTATTTTTGTGATAAAATAAAGAAATTAAAAACTGACATAATGCACGAGAACCAATTTAGTTTTAAAATTGCAGAAACTTTGCGTGGCCTAAGTCTAGTTTTAGTCTTGAAACTTGCCAAAACATTAGTATCTTGTGTAATAAACCTGTCATAAAATAATTGTCTTAAATTTTAAAAGATAAAAGTAGCAATTTGGAATGAATTACGACTCGGAGCACAAAGTTTTGAAGAATATTTTGTTCATAAAAGTGGCGCATTATAGTTTATAAATGATGTTTTTCAAATAACTCAAATCGAACAACAAATTGCTTTGACCTAAAAACAAAATAACAAACATTATGCATTACATTAGACCTCAATTAGGCGAACCTCAATTCATTACTTTGGCAAATAAATGGTGTATAATGCACGTCTTTGAAAGATAATGTCAAGAGAGACAGAGATAATTTGGAACCAAGGGAACATTTAAGACTTTCGAAGACAAATCGCGTGTTATAGATGAGTCAATTTCATACACGCAACAGAAGAATTATGAATTAACATGATGTTTATGTATTATTTTATTTGACTTTATTGATTGGTGTGCCCGGGATTTAAATAAAATACTGCTCTTTTGCTTAATTTCTAACAGCATTTATGTATACAATCTTGGAGTGTCTTGGAGTGAAACGATTTCAAATGCAGGTTCAACATAAGCAGAGCATAAAAAATGTTAACTTTATGGATGGTGGTTTCTTTTGTGGTTTTATAGCATAAGAGCGCTTTTTATTCTTTTAACATTTATGATAAAATATACTACAGTTTGATTAATATCGTACCGAACAAGCAAACCTGAATCTATAGCAATAAATTATTGCACGTGGAATTTCACTTTTATATGAACTCGGAATTTCTATTTCAATTTCAAACACCACAAAAGGAGATTGAGATTCCTTGCATTCTTCTAGATGAATTTTCAAATCTGGATTCTCTGGAGAAATCTGAATTTTGAACTATCGATTATTGTGTGCACCTGTACGAGTCGCCCCTGCCGATACAGTCATGGGGTTGGTTTATAAGCGGTTTTGTTCGCGGTCGTTTCCGTAATCAGTTTGTTCTAATCCCTTTAGCGCGCGGATTTGTCCTTAATACGAAATAAGTTCGCAGATGTTGTGCTTTTGGACAAGAACTGTCGACTTGTCGTTAAGTTAAGGATTTAGTTTTTCTGACAAAATTTATCCTCTTTCACGGTAAGTAGGAAAGATTTTAAAACTTAAAAGTTTATGGACGTTATTTATGAACTTGCAGCATTGGTAATTTAACATACCTTCGCTTATTTATTGTTATGACTACAAAAAGTCACTCGTAATTTCTATGCGAGATAAATTAGCATCCGCGTGTTTATTTTACGATAAGTAAGTAAATAAGAGTTTGTAATTTTATGGTGGCGTAATTAATATTTATGTACGGACTCTTTTCACCTGTTGTGTACACACCACAGCTGCGATTAATTTGCATCTTAAATACAAATAAAAGCTTCTTAACTATAGACGAGAAAGCAGTTAATTTTTTTATTATTACAAATAAAACATTATTTTGTAATTTTTGAATTCTATTCTACCTGGCGCGTCCACCAAAATCATCACTTATTTTTCTCACTTTTATTCAAGTGAATTAAGAATAGTTGGATTTACCAAAACCATACTGTTTATATGACAGCTTGGTATCAAAATATTCTTTTATTAAACAGCTTTTTATGTAGTATCGATTTTATTTTAACAATATTTTAGAGTTTATTAGTTAATGCAGAGGTCAAGATCAAATTTTTAAAACTGAATTATTGTTGCTTTTTGTGGAGTATTAATAAAATTATGTATGAGCAATACATTTATTAGAAATTATCGCAGAACTAAAAATTTTAATANTTTCATTTAAAATCTTAAAATAACTTTATTTTTAAATTAATCTTATTAAGGCATAAGTAATCTGATTAATTTGCTAATAATAATATTGATAAATAATCAAAAATTTTAACAAATTATTTAACTTAAAATACAGGGTGACTTTAATAGTTGTGCAGGAATTTCAAGAGATGATAGTAGAGGACAGTAAATACGAAAATAACTTATAACTTACTTTATACGAATCTTTTTAGTTTTATTTTTATAATTACTTTTTAAAATTTTTCTCAACTATTAAAATCACATTGCATTCAAGGTGAACATAAAGTATGGCGGCAAGCGTTTTTTAATCATTTTATTTGACTTAAAATAATAAGAATAAATAAAAATTTAAATGCTATAAAAATGTGATTGTGTTTTGAGAATGAAATATAATGTTTTGTGACTGAGTTATTTGCGATCAAAATGGCAATTTATGAAATTTTTTCGATAATAATTAAAATAATACAATGTAGATAGTTGTAAAAAAAGGTTTTGTAATTGGGTGTCATTTGTAAAAATTGTAAAAATTAAAAATTGTGCAAGACAAAAACAAATAAAAAATTTCTAAATAGTTTTTTGTCTTAGAACTACCTAAAACAGTTTTTGCGGACGAATCGTTGCTGTTTCCGGACGAGGTGAAACCGTTTTAGGCACGTGTTACAAACAATTTTTTTGTAAATTATTTTTTAATTTTTTTGTAACCAGTTTTATTTTTTAGTCCGGAAAAACTATTTTGAGGACTGAATACCTAAAATAACCATTTTACGTATATTGAGTCCGGAAAAGACTCATTAATGAGTCCCTAAAACAGCTGTTTTCGGGAGCGTAAACAAAAAAAACTCTTCCTGAGAAACATCACATTTTTAAAGTACTTTATTATTTTATGAATTAGTTTTTTCAAAAATAAATTGTTTAAACAAAAATCGTTTAATTTCATACTTTTTGTCTACCTGGTATGTATACCAGAAAATAGAAAATATTGAAATTCTGAACTTTATAATCCCTAAAGATTCCTCTAAAAATAATTTGAAATTTTTAGTACTTAATACTCAAAAAGTATAAAACGTATTTACTGAAAACTAAAACTGTTTAATGGTCGTAGAAATCATAATGTGAATAAAAACAGACGCATTAAGCCTATTAGCGATACAAATAATTTTACATTCATAATAAAAAAAGATAGACAAAGTTTTCTAGAGACTAATCCACAAAGAGCACGGTTCAATTTTTTTCGTCAAGTACTCATGATAGCGTTTATTTCTAATTCAGTAAACATAAAGTTTATATTGCAGTAGTTTTGAGGGACTTTGTAAAATAAAAATATCTACGTGAATTTTCCATTTAGAGGCAAGAGTTTTTTTTTACGTAATCTGTGCATGCGGACACATTGCCCATTGAAATTTCTACTTTACGTACTTTTTGAATTACTCTGTATACAGCAGGATAATTAAAAATTCTTGTTTTTTATTCAATTTATTTTTTGTTATTATTAAAAAGTAATGAACTGGAGTTCAACATTAGTTCAAAACGATTTAAAAATTTTCAATTAATTGCTTGGTAACATAAGTTTTGTGTTCCAAAGAAAAGATTATTTCAGAAAATAAGTTTAATCGTTATCGATGAAACATTAAAAAGATCTTTATGCAGTATAAGATAAGATCATTAAACTTATCATTAAGTTAAACATGTAACTCAGAGAGGAAAACTAAATATGAGATTTGAATTTGAAATAAACTCTATTGTTAACAATGTAATAATTTAACTGAAGTTTAAGTTCAAATACGTATAATTCAATTAATTTAATTATTACAAGGATAAGCTTGATAAGCTCCAGATCAAGATTACCGCAGACGTGTAATCATTTGGGAGACATTTTAGTTTTGTCGGAACTTGGGATTTTCCAAATTATTTATCATCAAAATTTTGTGACTGATATTACAATTACACATTTTCAGATTTGTTAAAAAAAACAAAAATCTATGCTTTTTTAATAAATAAGAGAAAAATAATGGTTCCAAGCTTGCCTATACCCACTGCAAACCAGCGTATTGTTTAGTTTGAAAAGTTCTTACACTTCTAATTAGAGAGAAATAATAAACTTGGAACTTTGCAGGCTTCTTTCAATGTACGAGATTGGGGGTTTGAAATAAGAAATTGTGGAAACAAGTGTTTTATTTTTATATCCTGATTTATTTGAGGATAGTATTTAGGAACGAAAGTAATTGAAGAATATGAAAAATAAATTATATATAGTTAGAAATGCAATGTTTTCTTATAATAAAAGACAAAAATTAGTGCAGAAGTACGTGTAATAAATTATATTTCCCTCTGCTTTTATTATATTTGTTACGTCAATAGTTTGCTGTCACATTATTTTTCTTATGAATTATGAGTTTATGTTTTCGTTTTAATCACGATAAGTAAATATTGTCGCGTTAAATCGATAAATAAAGTTGATAAGACAATAAAACTGTTGCAAGCGTTTATAAGGGAATAATTTTATGAGGTCACAAAATTCGTCTGAAACTTTAATAAGTTTCAAACTTATTTCATTAAAGAACAGTAGTTAAAAAATTCCAAATTTAAACAGCAAAAGTGGGATAATTTGTATAAATAAATAAGTTTTCGTGTCATTACACAAGTCGTATAAATCACGTATATATTACGTTTGCGGAAATTGAATTCCCTTTGTAATTGAACATGCAAGGAAAAATAATTACCTTAATAAAAATCCATCACGAGATTACATTAAAGATACGCTGTTGGCGTGTTAAAAAAAACAAAAGGGAAGTTTGAAAAATTCAAGAGCTTTAATTGTTGTTTTTATTGATTCAGCGATGGCGGATGAAAGGAAAAGGCAACGCACAGAGTCTATGATTAAACTCGCAAACCAAAAGAAAGAATCGAAGCTTTGGTATGAGGAAGCAAACAGTCACATTAAAGTTGGGAACTTAGCTAAAGCCATCTATTCCTATAACAAGGTAAGTAAAACTTTTTGCACCACCAAATTCAATGAAACACCGTAAAAAGCTAACATGAATTGCAAGTTTTTAAAAAGTAACGGAATTTCAAAGTTGATTAAATTCCAGTACAGCGTTTCTCACACAAAAAAGGCACTTCTCCATTCTGACAAAAAATGTTAGTTTTAAAAAAAATCAGGACTAATTTAATGAATTAAAAATTTGATACTTTGTAAGATGCAACAGCAAGTTTCTTGTACTTTGATTGGGGGTCAGCTGTATGCTAGACACTTGCAAGTTTTTTGAAACTTTTTAAAGAACGTTTCATTTTATGTTCTGTTTTATTATTTACGAAATGTTCTTAAAAGCAACTGGTACTCAAGAGAGTCATGACATTCACGAAATGCTTCTTAAATTCCTGTTACTTATCGATTATAAATAATTTAATCAATTTGAGCAATTGCAGTATGACGTCGTTAATAAAATATTCGTGTGCAAGCTGAAATTTAGAGTGCTTTTAGGTGTTGCTCTCGGTGCTTAATATGAATAATTTCGGAATCGATATATTAGCTTGCAGTTTGTGGAATTCCAGTTAACTGAGTAAATACTTGGCGCAAATAATAATGTATCGGGGAGCGCAAAACGATATCTCTCGTTTCTCGAAGGTCTTAAATTTAGACGTGGATTACATGCAACACCGGCAAACACAACTTTCTTGATTAGCTGAACAATTTTCAATCAAAATTCGAGGAACTGACTTCAATCAAAATCCTGCAGCAATAATTGGCAACGACTTAAATTATACCATTTTATAGTATTTTACTCAAAAAGAAATTTAAAAAGTGTTGATTACTTAATTCATTAAACATGAGAGGTAAAGTTTGAATTAAAGTTTGAAATTAGGGCAAGTGCACCCTCCAAAGGTAGGTGTTGACAAAAGTGAGTGGTATTGGGTGCCATGGTTAAAATTGATCACACCTTAGTATCCATAGAAACCCGGTTAAGGGTGTCAGTTTTCTCGGCTTCCAAAGCTGATTATTAGTGCAAATTTTCGATAATTTAAAGTGGTCACAAATTATCATCGATTATTGAGGTAAATTAGGTGTGAATTATCCCGCACAAAGTCATCAAAGGTAATTTTAGTAATTAGCAAACATGGCCGAAGAATTAACACAATCGCCCATCGCTTTGCACAAGAGACTCAGTATTTCACGTGAAGCGGAGCTTTTGCAAAGCTTTGTGGGGGTTCACATTGTCGATGACGACTCTATGTCAAAATCTGAGGAAGTGAAAACCGAGGAACCAAAAAGTGAGAAAGAAATTAAAGATGGCGATGATGGTAAGAAAAAAACAGACGAATCGATACCACCCCCACAAGAATTGAATGAGGAAATCAAAAAGAAGGGAAAAAGAAGAAAGAGACGTAATGGGCCCAGACGTGAAGAACTCTACTGTGACAAAGATAGAGCTGCAGCTGTCAATATGGGATCTAAGGACATAAAACAATCCTTGAAACTAAAAAGAAAGGAGGATCGATCTAAAGCACTACAAATTCCTGAAGAGGCGGAGCCTGGCACATTTTTGGCCTTGGGCAATTACGAAATGTGCAGGGGGGATCTTCAAATTGCAATAAATTTTATGTCAAAGGTTTCTACCATTTTAAATATATATTTCTGAAAAATCCATACAACTGGGGTAAAACTCCATATAATCGATATCTTCAAGTATTAAAAATTATTCAAAAACGAACCTAGTTGTGCATGGACTGCTTTGCTGTTTTTAAAAATTGTTAATGTTTTTTAAATTGTGGTGAAAAGTTAAGGAATATCTTGTTTATGATTTCATGTTTTGAAAAACGATTTGTTCTAATTGTTGACATGTGGCAAAAGATGTAGTAAAAACGATTACTTATTGTGAAATTCCGACGAATTTCAGTCTAAACATTTTTTCAACCTTTTCTTGGCATTTTCAGAAGATATTTTTAAGTATGACGAGGGTACCATTAAACGAATAATAAATGCTATAAACAGTTCAAGAAGTTTTTTTACAAAAATATGGTTACTGTAAAAAAATAATTTGGGTTATAATTTTTAACTGATAAAAATTTTAGACTAGACATAATTTTTAAAAAATGTTTAACAAATTAAAAGGAAATAATGAATTTAGCAACACTGTGACCAAAATCTAAAAACAAAAAAACATGGTTGTATAAAAATTGGGTAACATAGAAAGGGGATTGAAAAAAATACTTAGGTTGTAAGGTAACAAAGCAAATAAGAATTATATTTGAGTATCATTAATAAAATACATACGGGGCGAACAAAAAGTATTAAACCAAGCGGTTTTTTAATATTTTACCCTCAGAAAATAATAATTAATAAAAATCAAAGTGCTATAAAATGTGAACATGTTTTTTTAAATGGAATACTCTATATATTTTATTATTTTTGGATTCCTTATTAAATTGTCTTTCATCAAGTTTACTAAGTATTATTGTTTTATAACCAGCTTTTGATTTTAGGCAATTTAAAAATTAAATTAAATCTTTAGGCTGTGGGAAAAATATTCATTTTATCTAAGACAAGCAAACGATTAATAACAAAAAACTGTTCAACTTTGATCAAAAATGTATTGTTACGTTTTTAAAAGTAATGAAAGTATGGCTTGGGGCGTTTTTTATAATCTAGCTTGTAGTTATATTAAATTTTTTCCGATAAAAATTGAATAAAATGTAGATATTTGTAATTCATAAATCATAGCTTATGTTAAAAAAAAGATTTGGTGGGTTGACATTTGTAAAAATTAATAATTTTGCAGAACTCAAAAATAAAAAAAAATTCGGAAAAATCATATTTTTGAGAAACTTCCATATAGTGCTTTTCATTCATCAATAATTAGATTTTTCGAGAAATAAATACTTTAAGGAAAAAACGTTTGGTTTTAGACTTCTTCACCTGGTAGTATTTTCCAACTAGTTAATCACCCTGCATAAAATTTATGTCAAAGAGTTAAAAAAAGCCGTAACATTAAATATACTACCCCACAAAAGTTAAGGAAGTCGCATTATTTTTACAACAAACAAATTTTATTCTTCTAAGCATTGTGGAATCCAGCAAAAACAAAAAAATTAAAAGATATCTGCCTTTATCTTACTTTCAATTAATTATTGATTTATTTTTTAATAATTTATTAATTTAAATAATTATTGTAATTATTGCACACTTCCTTAACGTTTATGGAGCAGTTTATTTCATTACAGTGTAAAACTGTTTTTTTTTATGAAGCTATTAGTCTGTTGTCGTTATCAGTTGATTTTTACAAATAAAATAACAAACATGATACAGAGTGTATAGATATTTTTATTTTTTAAAAAAGTATTATTTCTAAAAAATATTTTTTTATTTTTTCCTTATGTTTTTTCATCTTTTCTAATTTTATTTAATAAATAATAATGAATACTAAAATTAAAATACTGTGATAATGATTATTAAAAAAACTTGTTGTTGTCTTCAATTAAATGCAGATAGCTTCTTTTGATATAAACCTACTGTTATGACGTTGGAGAATTGACAAATACAGGTGTCCCAACGAGTTGGTAAAGTCCATTAGTGACCTTTAAATGGTAAAATTAAAAAATATATATATCTATAGGACGTTGATAGATACTGATCTGGTCCATCGCTTAAAATTATTTTCAACTATACAGCGTGTCTCAAAAATAAGTTACGATGCAAACTTGTGTTTTTTAGATAAAACACCATATGTTTCTTAGCATTTTTGGATGTAGACTTTTATGACAGTGTTTTTAAACTAAACTTTTATTGGCGATTTGGCTTAGTTTTAAAAATAAGATGTGTTTTAAGAGATTATTAAATTGTCTTTCTATAATTATTTACTTTACAATAACTTAAAAGATATTTAACTTTAAACATAATAAGAAATATTATTGTTTCCGTAGCCAAAAAGTACACAGTTACACAAAAGATGGAAAAAATATCACTTAATAATCATATTTATGTTAAACTGAATTCATTATTCTTTACTTTTTGCAATAAAATAATTCGAATGTCGGTATTTATGTCGACTTTTATAATCTCCGGATAAATCAACGGACAATTTTGAAAATTTTAGGAAACTCTTCGAACCTTTGGTTATCAAATGCAAGAAAAATTATTTACTTATTGCAAACGGTTCAAGAGCTGTGATGTTTTTAATAAACCTCTGCAAATGAAAATTTTGAGCAAAAAATTGACATATGTCAAAAACTATGACAAAAACTATGACAATAAAAATGGTTACCATTTAAAATTTCAAAGTTGGCGCCAATTTCTCGTAGTTGCGGAAGTTCAGCCATTTTGAAAATAATTTAGTTGAACTCAGACTGGTTGATTTGGGTTGTGTACAAAATTTCAAATTTCTATCTGCATTAGAAGTTAAAAAGTTTCTAATATAGGTCCTAAAAGAATCACCTTGTATACATCTTATAAAATTTTATCGTTTAAAGGAAAATATTGGACTTTACCAACTTGCTAGGACACCCTGTATAAAAGTAAAAAATCTTTAACAAAATAATCTTGTTCTTTGATGAACTTGTGTATTTTGTAACTTTTATTCCATATTTGTTCCTATAAAAATACTCGTTGCATGTTTAAAACAAAGTTTGCTATTTTCAAACTCTTTTAATGGGAAATAATCCAAGGCTCTGTTTCAGGCTGATGTCATCATTGAGCACAAAACCTGGCGTGCATGTCGTATTGATTCGGTAAATATTTGCAGGCTCTGGAGCTGAATCCGACCGAGAAAAGCGCTCTCGTCGCAAGAAGTAAATGTTACATTCTCCTGGGTCAACCAGAGAACGCTTTAAAGGACGCAGAGACTGCCCTCAACATTGACAAAACCTACCTGAGGGCAATCTACCAGAAAGCCGAAGCCCTCTACTATCTCGGAGACTTCGAGCACAGCCTCATGTACTACCACAGAGGTCTCCACATCCGACCCGATCACGAAGACTTCAAACTGGGGGTGCACAAGGCCCAGAAAGCCATCGAAAATGCAATCGGATCGCCTAATGTTTTCGCCAATTTGCTAACACCCAAATCTACGTCGAAGACAAGTAGTCCGGAGTCGACGGAGTCGGGGAAAACCGAGCAAAGGACGACTCCGGGGTCCAAAGTAAAGTCGGCACGGAAAAGCAGACTGCTAAGGGAGTTGGGGCCTGATAAGGAGTATCTCGATAATTTGATGAAGAATCCGAATTTGAAATGTAAATTCAAGGAGGATGATTCAAGCATTATTAAAACTATCGAAGAAACTGTTGAATATTTAAATTCCAGACAGGAGTTCTGGAGACAACAGTTACCAGCACATTTAAAATGAAGGAACACATATTTTCACAGAAAACATTAAATTGAGATTTAGATTAGAATAACTTTATTATTGTAATTTGCAGAAAAATAGAAAAACTTTTTTGTTAAATAATAAGAAATTAAGAATTAAAGTGTGTTGAGACTATACTTAAACAAATAGTTTTTTTGATAAATTTAAAAAGCAAAATATTAAATAGTAAAACGTGATTGAGCAAGCCCACATTTCAAGCGAAATGCTGTTAAAAAGTCAATTTTTACAATTATATCAACTATGAGTCGTGACTATACTAAACAATAATTTTGAAAGTATACATATTTTGGCTTATTTTATTTTTTTACTGTGTAATTATGATTATTGATCAAATTCTGTTTTACTCGATTATGAAACATTTTACTTGAAGTTTTTTATTGCTGTAGATAAAAGTTCAAGTTTAATTTTGATTACTGAATTTGAGAAATCGAAAGTTTTTAATTGATTTTAAATATTTTATAGAAGTATATGATCGTGTTCTTGTCTTATTTAAAAAAATTTGTAACAATTATTTATAGGACCATACCAACGAATACATAGTAACAGTTTATTTAGCATTTCAACAATTATTATT